>NC_042628.1:76396431-76541218 GCF_901001135.1 Rhinatrema bivittatum | reverse complement strand
ACTTCAAAAAAGGCATCAAGACCTGGCTCTTCAGACGGGCAAACCCCCCTAGTCACAGTACCCCCCCCTTACACTTTACCGCACCCCATCTACCTTACAACCTGTACAATCTGCATGTTAAAAGTTAAAATTAATTGTCTTTCTTCTCCTGCCATAACTACCGTAAATAAGCCTCCATATATATACTCCATACAATCCATATTTCCTTCATTATCCGCTGTAACTATGTGACAATGTTTATCCCTCATTTATTGCCTCTCATGTAAATAATGTTATGTTCCTTTTAATTTCTCAGCTACTATCTTCTTCCTCCTTTACTTTCCCCCCTCTCCCCCCCCTTTTTTCTCAAACCTGCTCCATCTCCCACTCCCTTGTTTTTTGTAATTTCCTCCTTTCGCAAGTTTATTGTAAACCGGCGTGATGTGCTCGCACGAACACCGGTATATAAAAAGCTGTTAAATAAATAAATAAACAATGAAATGGTTCAAATCCTACCTAAACAATAGATTTTTCCAAGTACAGATTAAAGGCACAATATCAGACAGAAATTGAGCTAAAAACAGGAGTACCCCAGGGATCCACACTCTCGGCGACACTATTTAACATCTACATGCTGCCTCTATGCCACCTCCTGGCTGGACTAGGTATCAAACACTACATATATGCTGACGACATTCAACTAATTTTACCCGTAGAGGAAACAATTGATAAAACATTAAACCTAGCAATGATGTACCTAGATATAATTAAGCAATTACTAAACCAAATGGAACTAGTAATTAACATCGAAAAAAATGAATTTATATACCTAGAACGTAAAAACTTTGGGGTAATTCAAAACCCCATCAAATTTAAAAACGATCAAGAAGTGGAACTAACCGAGAAAGCTCGGAACCTAGGAGTAATAATTGACAAGGAACTCAGCCTTAAGCAACACATATCACAAAAAGTTAGAGAAGGCTATGCCAAACTTATGGTCCTCAGGAGGCTTAAACCCCTATTAACCCAAGCCACTTCCGAACAGTTCTGCAAGCACTTATATTCACCAGCACAGACTACTGTAACACACTATTCCTGGGACTACCGTATTCAACAATAAGACCTCTACAAATCTTATAAAACTCTGCTGCCAGAATGCTTACTGGTAAAAGCAAAAGGGACCACATCACTCAAACACTTGCCGAATTACACTGGCTGCCAATAGAACAAAGAGTGCAATATAAAACACTCTGCACAATTCACAAACTGATAAACGAAGAAAAAGCTCATTGGTTAAACACAGCGCTATGCTTGCACGTCCCCCAGAGAAATCTTAGAACAGCCAATAGAGCTCTTCTAACCATCCCCTCGGTCAAGTCAGCAAAACTGACCCAAGTTAGAGAACGAGTCCTATCATTAGCTGGACCAGCATTATGGAACACAATGCCACTCGGAACAAGATTACAGAGCGATTTAAAACTCTTTAAAAAAAAAAGTTTAAAAACATGGCTTTTCAAAAAGGCATTTTACAATGAGATTGAAGAATAGAATGTATAAATGAACAAGCAAAAAAACATCTCCACACAGCGAAAGTCACCGGGTAGCCTATATCGTATTGTTTTTTACTCATTCTCATAGACTAATTTAAGAGATCTGCAGTATAAAGTTCAATTCTTGTATGGTTTCTCTCCTATTAATCATATAATAGGACAAGATCCAGATCACGCATCATATACCTTATATTATGAAAACATGTTACCGATAAATGTTTTGGCACACTGTTAGTAAGATATTAACCAAACATAAAATTTACATACCTCTCTGTAGACCGTTGTGATGGTGCAATACTAAACGACGGTATAGAAAAGATTTTAAATAAATAAAGAAAGAATACAGCAAAAAAAATGCAGGGACTCTGTTCACTGAGTGTGCACCAAGGAAGACCGAGACCATGAGGGATCATCTCAGATGGCCTCAAGGCAGCAAAACAAAATAAGAAGGTGGTAGGCGGAGGGATGCTAGGGGTGTGTAGCAGGAACGGCAGCTCTAAAACAAGAGCCTGTGGTCTGGTGCTTAAAGGGGCAGTATTGAGCGTAACATTGGAAATATTTCCACCAAAAAGAGTGGCGGATGGATGGAGACAAAACTCAATAAAGCCTGGGAGTGGCGCAGAGGATCTTTCTCGCGCGTGAGGGAAAGCTGGAGATGGTGTATTCCTTAAACCTAACGTATTGTGTATCTTAGGCCTGGCTCTTTCATCGATTAGCTGAAGGCGCGCTACGTTCAGGCACAGGAGGTATTGTAGAGACTCTGTGGCCTTTCTCTGCCAGCCCTGACCTGGTCAGGAAGACGTGTGTAACAGAGCTGGGACTGCAGCGGGGAAGATGTTTCATCATGAGGGAAGCCTTCCAGGTTTTTAGAGAAGACTAGATGCACATTTTCAACTAAAGCACTTAAATATCTGCAGGAAAGAGCTGGCCTGGGTCCCTTTCCAACCTCCTCTCTCTGTTTCTAGAGGACTCCTGCGCCCCGTCTCTCCCACCTCAATCCACCCTCTCCCCACTGGCAGATCCTGATGCTTTCCCCCCTCTCCTTGTCCCAGGTACTGCGGGGAACGTACCTTCTGGCCCTGACCAGCGCCGGCCCCACTCTGGAGGTCAGCTTCCATTCGGACCGGTCCTTCACGGACAAGGGCTTCCTGGCAGAGTACAGAGCCTACGACCCGCAGAACCGTAAGTACTCGCGCCAGGGCGGGCAGCCCCCCCTTTCCCATGCTGCAGACAGGTTGTGTTATTCCCCCCACTTCTCTTTGCAGCTTGTCCTGACCAGTTCGCCTGCACCAACGGGCTCTGCGTCGCCACCTCCCTCACCTGCGATGGCTGGAACGACTGCGGGGACCTCAGCGACGAAAGGAACTGCGGTAAAGAGCTCCCAGTCCCCCGCCCCGGAAACAAGAGCGTCTCTGTGCTCTAGGGCCCTCTGCTTTGGTTGGGCTTCATGAGCCAACCCTCACCCTCCCACACTATCCCATGAGAAGGCCTCTGAGAGAGGTCCTGCACCTCACCCTGATTTGTATTAATTCTCCAACCCTCCACCCTCCCACACTATCCCATGAGAAGGCCTCTGAGAGAGGTCCTGCACCTCACCCTGATTTGTATTAATTCTCCAACCCTCCACCCTCCCACACTATCCCATGAGAAGGCCTCTGAGAGAGGTCCTGCAGCTCACCCTGATTTGTATTAATTCTCCAACCCCCCCACCCTCCCACACTATCCCATGAGAAGGCCTCTGAGAGAGGTCCTGCACCTCACCCTGATTTGTATTAATTCTCCAACCCCCCCACCCTCCCACACTATCCCATGAGAAGGCCTCTGAGAGAGGTCCTGCACCTCACCCTGATTTGTATTAATTCTCCAACCCCCAGCCTCCCACACTATCCCATGAGAAGGCCTCTGAGAGAGGTCCTGCACCTCACCCTGATTTGTATTAATTCTCCAACCCTCCACCCTCCCACACTATCCCATGAGAAGGCCTCTGAGAGAGGTCCTGCACCTCACCCTGATTTGCTCTAATTCTCCAACCCCCCACCCTCCCACACTATCCCATGAGAAGGCCTCTGAGAGAGGTCCTGCACCTCACCCTGATTTGTATTAATTCTCCAACCCTCCACCCTCCCACACTATCCCATGGGAAGGCCTCTGAGAGAGGTCCTGCACCTCACCCTGATTTGTATTAATTCTCCAACCCTCCACCCTCCCACACTATCCCATGGGAAGGCCTCTGAGAGAGGTCCTGCACCTCACCCTGATTTGTATTAATTCTCCAACCCCCCAGCCTCCCACACTATCCCATGAGAAGGCCTCTGAGAGAGGTCCTGCACCTCACCCTGATTTGCTCTAATTCTCCAACCCCCAGCCTCCCACACTATCCCATGAGAAGGCCTCTGAGAGAGGTCCTGCACCTCACCCTGATTTGCTCTAATTCAGGCTCTCTCCCACTTTTCATTGAGTGGGGAGGGAGGACTCACTGCTCACTAATGAAGCACTTGTTATGTGGAGGCTCAGCTCATCCTCTCTTCCCCCTCCTGGTTATTTTTTTCCCTTCAGTTTGCAACTCTGACCAGTTTCGCTGCGACAACGGCCTGTGCAAGCCCCGGCTCTGGATGTGCGATCACAGCGACGACTGCGGGGACGGCAGTGACGAGCGGCAGTGCGGTGAGTCTGACGCACGCACACCTCAGACGTTTTATACAGGACGGTCCTGGGTCTGTAGAAACCGTCCCATCTCCTGCTTAAACGAGGCGGCACAATCCTTCTTCCTTCTCTTTTTTTTTTTTTTTTTCCTCCAGTGTGGCCCCAAGAAATACGGAGGAACCTGGGAGGCACAGAAGAGGAGGGAGGCAGGAGAGGCACTGAGGGATGATGATGCCCCATGCCCTCTGTTCCCCTCCCCTTTAAAAATCCTAAATCTGTCCAGGAATGAAATTCAGTCAGACCTGTTTCGGTGGTTGCATTTTACTTGACCCTCATGGCCAGATCTCGGGTTTTGAAAAGCAGAGGGGGGGAAGAGATGGTGCGGGATATCTCCTGCTCCCCCACCACTCCCTTCCGCTGCTTCCAGCTTCTTCTCACTTTCTTGGGGCACAGCAGGGGGTTCCCAGTAGTAATCCAAAAGCCTGGGGAGGAGGAGCAGCTGCTGGGACTGGGAGGAGGGTCAGCCTCTTAAATGCAATGGTTTTGATCTGGGTTTTATTGCCCCTTCACGTCCTGCTGACCCCGGGTGGGGAGGATATTGCAGGAGGTCGACTCCTGACACTGCTTCAGCCTCAATGCCCCACACCTCCCTGCTGTTCATTATTCGGCTTTCTCTAACCGCCTTTCCCAAATGTCTTGTTTCCCACTCTTCGGGGAGCAGGTTGCACGGCAGAGCAGTGGAAGTGTGGTGACCACACCTGCGTGCCCCGGACGAAGCAGTGCGATGGCCAGGCCGACTGTGCAGACCTCAGCGATGAGGCCGGCTGTGCCAACGGTGAGTCCTGGAGGTGCTGCTGCTGTCTGAGGGCTCTCAGTCTGTACTGGGGGGCGGGGATGATAAGGCTCTGGGCGTTACGTGTGCTTTGATCGTAGGCCAATAAATGCTGGCCATGGGGATGGGCTTCCAGTATCAACGTTCACCGAAGATGATCTTCAACAGGACTAATGGGACACTTTGCTGAAAGTTTCTCTTGGGCTGCAAATCTGTGAAGGCATGGTCCCTTAATCTCTCCCTCTGGGTCCTTTCTTTCTCTGTGGATGAAATATGAAGACGCTGTGGGCAAACTGGAAAGCATCTTCCTATCCCCTTAAGAATTTGCCTGAATTTCCCTCGATCCCCCTACCTGATCTTGTTCCTCCTCTGTAGTCTCTGCTGGGCTCCTCTCCTTCTCTTTCCACCCAAGTACGGTGCCAGTTGTATATGCACTCCTCCTCCTCCAGTGTTTGCCAGATGGGAACTGAGGGACAAAGGGATGAGTGGACAAACCTCACTCCTACTCTCTATAGGACAGGAAGGGTGAGTAAAGCTTCTCCCGGCATAAATCACACACGGGCCGATACAGTAAAAACCGCGGGAGAGCCCGCGCTCCAAGGCGAGCGCCCGCTCTCCCGACGCGCGCCCAAGCCACTCTCCTGGGCATGCGATCGAGTGTTTTAAATGAGGGCCCATGGTAAAAGGAGGCGCTGGGGACACTAGTGCATCCCTAGTGCCTCCTTTTTGACAGACGCGGTGGCTGTCAGTGGGTTTGACAGCCGACTCTCAATTTTACCGGTGTCCGTTCTCGAATCCACTGACAGCCGCGGGTTTGGAAAATGGACGCCGGCAAAATTGAGCGTCCGTCTTCTGACCCGCTTGCAGATTTAATTTTTTTTTTTTTTTTAATTTTGGGGCCTCCGACTTAATATCACTACGATATTAACTTGGAGGGTGCACAGAACTTCTTTTCTGTGCACTTTCCCTGTGCCGGCCGAAATTATCTTCTGCCTTTGGGCAGGCCTTAATTTTTGAAAATAAAATGTACGGCTTGGCTGCACATTTTACTCTCTGTATGGCGCGGGAATAACTAATAGGGCCATCAGCCTGCATTTGCATGTGATGAGCGTTATTAGTTTCAAGGGGGGGGGGGGTGGCCGCGTGTTTTTGACGCGCTATTACCCCTTACTATATAAAATATATATATATAAAATAGCACGTCAAACGCACGGCCAAACCGGGGCTAGAGGTGCGCTCAGCCGAGCGCACGTTACTGAATCGGCCCGACAATGAGTAAAGAACTCAACCACGGGAGCTGGAAATGAAATCTCTTTCCTGAGATTGCTCAGCCGTGGCTTGGGTCTGTACTGAGCAAACTGCATTGGAAACATTTTGTACTTCATCCAAAAGGAAAAGCCTCCACTTTCTTACCCGTCTGCGGGTCTCCCACCGGCAGGACTGACCCCCGCTCGTTCTGCCTCGTGGCCGCCAGTCAGGTGCAGGGCTGCCTCATATTTAAGGGGCCTGCTAGCACCGTAGGGACCCGGCCAAACCCTTTCTTTGGTGGTTTCGTCTGGCGTAGGCGCCAGCTTTTCCAGGATAGGCAGGGCAGAGGCTTGGAAGAGCGGACAAGGCCTCCTTAGCAAGGAGCAGATCTTCCCAGCTTTTATCCCTTTTCTCTTTGTAAACGAAGAGAATATGTGCAAACGAATCTTTTTTTGTTGTAAACGAAATACAGGAAGCGTTCAGTTCTTTTGGTTTTATTTTTATTTCTAGGTATTTCTTATGATGGTAGTTAGAATGTATTTTGATTTGCATTGTGCTTATGATTTGTAATTTTTAGTTTGAAGCTCTCTTTGGGGGTTTAGATAGGATAACAGGGTGCAATGAAGAATCACACCCTTAGCTCTCCTGGGCAGGGCGGCTTCTTTTCTCGCTTGGACAGAAGGCTGAGATCTGAACAGATGTGTTCATAAGACTTTTATTTCCAGATGTGAATGGTTGGGGGCGAGCTGCAATTCTTTGCTTATATGTACTGTAAATTACGTTTGAAGGCTCATGTGACGTTAACTGGTCAGACCGTCACGTTTTGAGAACTGTTAAATGACGACTTGGAAGACATAGGGGGCGAGACCTCTGAATGAATGAGGGTCATTGCCTTCCTGCTGCACTAGGCCTGACCTGTGCCCTGTGGGAACCTCCGTGGGAGGCTGCAGTGGCCCCGTGGGATGAGTTATTACATTGAACGCGTTGTGGCTTATTCTCTTTTTGTCTCACCAGTCACTGAAGGGATTTGCACGAACTTCACGTACCGGTGTAAGAACGGAGCCTGCACCAGCCACGTGAACCCCGAGTGTGACCAGAAGAGGGACTGCGAGGATGGCTCCGATGAGGAGGCCTGCAGTGAGTCTGGGGGTGTGGGGGGAACTGATCGAAGCTGTCGTAGTCTCTTATCAGACGCTCGCAGACTGATTGTGTCACCAGCATGAATCCCCTGCGTGGGGTCGGGGGCCATCTTTCAAAATCCACCCCCGATCAGCCGGACTCTTCCTGAATATCTTACTCCCCTTCCCCAAATATGAAGCCAGCCTGAACTCCATCTGTTTGCGCTGCTGTTGCATTGCTCTGCTCCCCCACCCTGGCAGAGATCAACGATTGGGATTTTTTTTCAGGTTAAGCGACCTTACCCAGGGCTGCCTCCTCAGGACTGTAATGAAATTGTCCAAGTGCCGCAGAATCCCTCGTAAGGCTGGGAGACCACCTACAGGCCCAGCTTTCCAGCCGACCAAGGCCTCTATCTGCACACACTCTCTCCCACAGCGCGCGCGCCTGCAGGCACTCTCTCTCACAGCGCGCGCGCGCCTGCAGGCACTCTCTCTCACAGCGCGCGCGCGCCTGCAGGCACTCTCTCTCACAGCGCGCGCGCGCCTGCAGGCACTCTCTCTCACAGCGCGCGCGCGCCTGCAGGCACTCTCTCTCACAGCGCGCGCGCGCCTGCAGGCACTCTCTCTCACAGCGCGCGCGCGCCTGCAGGCACTCTCTCTCACAGCGCGCGCGCGCCTGCAGGCACTCTCTCTCACAGCGCGCGCGCGCCTGCAGGCACTCTCTCCCACAGCGCGCGCGCCTGCAGGCACTCACAGCAGACACGTCAAGGCCCCTTCCATGGGTTAAAACATGGGAGCTTTGCATGTCGTCCTCCCTGGGAGCTGCGTGGCACTCAGCACACATCCTTTCACCCGGGGGGGGGGGGGGGGCAGAGAGAATAATGTGTAACCCCCCACCAGCCCAGCCAGCTCTTGGGTGCGTGGGGAGGGCCACGGACCAGCGAGGCCCCCTTGACCTCCAAGGCTTCCTGCACAAGAGGGACAAGGCAGCCTTTTCCAGGCCCTTGGGGTTTTGTCTCTTTGGGGCTTCTTCTGCTCAAGGTCCCACCAAAACTCGCTTTCCACTCCAAATGTCCCAACAGAAGAAGCCCCGTGGATATTTCTCCACAGCAACTAAGTCCAGAAATACTACTTAGTCTCTCACACACTCCTTCCTGCAAAGGTAAGCTCTTTGGGACATGTACCCTCCCACCCTGGGCCTGTTAGGAGCTGCCGCTCTTTCCGTCCCTTTTTCTTCTCTCGCAGGTGAGCTTCCAGCTGATTTGCCTGATGAGCCAAGCCCCTGTGGATTTTACTCCCCGGTGCCCTCGTCCAGGACGCTGCAGAGTCCCCCTTCTCCCTTGGGTGGGCCTCAGCCTCTTCTCCCAGGAATTCCCCCCCCCCCCCCCTTTCCCGGAAATCCTTCCTTGGCTCCCTGGAGGGAGAAGGCCCGGCACGAGTTCCCCCCCCCCCCCGCTGTGGCTTATCTCTAGACTCCCCCTGCGTTAGGCCTCAAAGCCTTTCCCAAAGGAGTGTGGCAGGCTGACGCCACTCTCAGGGCAGGCTCTGGCTCTCACGTCCGGCACCTGCTGACCTGCTAAGGCCACGGCTACCAAACCACCAAGGGGCAGACTTGGGCATCCTCCTCTCACACGTGTGCATAGTTTGATGGTCAAACCTGCCCCCACGGTTTCCAGTGGGAAGAAAGTCACACAGAGAGTAGGTTGTAACTTTTCCAGGGGCGGTCGTTGCAATAAAAGCCTAGGCAGGCTTGCTTGCACGTACCTGTGGGGTCTGGCCCCCCAGGCGGGCAGTTTTCTCATTATTGCCCCCATAGTAGCCCGGATGGTTATGACTTGCATCTGTTAGCTTTAATGCAGGTATTGCCTTTATCTCCCGCTGTTTTCTTACCCTTCCTGTAACCTATTTCTACCACTAATCAGCTGTCGCCCTGCTCTCTGCCTGCAATTACGATTTAGAATGGGAAAAGGAAGATTTGTCACTGCCAGGCTAATTGTAAATTATGCTGGAGACAGAGGAGCTCGCTCCGGGAGCAGGCCCGGCCCTGTTTGCTGCGTTATCCCAGGTGAGAATGGACGAGCGGGTCTCTCGCTCACTGATTCCTCGTGCACTCTGCATCCGCAGGCTGTGGCGTTCGTCCGTACAAGCACAACCGCATCGTGGGGGGCACGGATGCCGACGTGGGCGAGTGGCCCTGGCAGGTCAGCCTGCAGTTCGGCAGGCAGGGCCACACCTGTGGGGCCTCCATCATCTCCGAGCGCTGGCTCGTGTCTGCGTCTCACTGCTTCCAGAGAACCCAGAAAAACAAGTGAGTTTCCCCGTGAAGGGGGCCCGTTTCTGTACCCTCGCCCTACAAGGGAGTACAGATCTGCAGATCCTCAGCTCTGCCCCTCCCTGCAGGTGGCGCTGTGGTAGGGACTGACACTCACACGTTATACAAATAGTTTGGCAAGGGAAACCTAACCAGGTGGGTGGAGGGGGGCTCACCTTAGTGTTTCCCCAGTGATCTGCTGCATGGAGGGGGGAGTTGAAAGCTGATGCTCCTCTGCTTCTTACAGCTACGCCGACGCCGGAAGCTGGAGCACGTACAGCGGTCTTCGCACCCAGAGGGACCTGCGCAACATACAGGTGAGGGGGGTGAAATCCATCACCACGCACCCCGGCTATGACCCGGACACCTTCGACTATGACATTGCCCTCCTGCAGCTCAAGGAGCCGCTGGTATTCTCCAACACCATCCACCCTATTTGCCTCCCGGCACGGACGCACGTCTTCCCCAGTGGCATGTCCTGCTGGGTCACCGGCTGGGGGCTTCTCAGCGAACATGGTATGATTGCATCTCTCTCTCTCGCGCGCTCTCTCTCTCATGTGCTCTCCAGCTGACGCTAATAACTCATCACACATGTGGTACGGGTTTTGCAGGGCAATTGGCTATGGTGCTTCAGAAGGCCGAGGTGAAGATTATCAATGACACCGTGTGTAATGATGTAACTCAGGGCCAGGTGACCCAGCGGATGCTGTGCAGTGGGTACCTCACGGGCGGCATCGATGCGTGTCAGGTATGGAGAACGCCCAGCTGACCCTGTGTAACGTGCTCCGTCTGCCTCCCCTCCGCTGACCGCTGACTTCATCTCTCTAGACAGACCTAAAGGTTTTATTTCTGCAGTGATTGGCGGTAACCAACGTCCTGGTTTTACCTGCTCTTGCAGGAGGGGTTTGACATGGTCTCTGGCTCCAGTGTGCATCCATGACCAACGTCCTGGTTTTACCTGCTCTTGCAGGAGGGGTTTGACATGGTCTCTGGCTCCAGTGTGCATCCATGACCAACGTCCTGGTTTTACCTGCTCTTGCAGGAGGGGTTTGACATGGTCTCTGGCTCCAGTGTGCATCCATGACCAACGTCCTGGTTTTACCTGCTCTTGCAGGAGGGGTTTGACATGGTCTCTGGCTCCAGTGTGCATCCATGACCAACGTCCTGGTTTTACCTGCTCTTGCAGGAGGGGTTTGACATGGTCTCTGGCTCCAGTGTGCATCCATGACCAACGTCCTGGTTTTACCTGCTCTTGCAGGAGGGGTTTGACATGGTCTCTGGCTCCAGTGTGCATCCATGACCAACGTCCTGGTTTTACCTGCTCTTGCAGGAGGGGTTTGACATGGTCTCTGGCTCCAGTGTGCATCCATGCGACACCTGCACGTCCAGGGTCCCTCTGATCAGAGCCAGAGCTTCATAGGGCAGCTGGGGAAACAGAGTGACCGGGGGGGGGGGGGGGGGGGGGAGTGGGTAGGTGGAGCGGGGGAATAAGAGTGTTCTTGGATGGAGGGAAGAGATGTGGAGGGGGGTGGCTTCTCACCATCCTCCTTTTTTTTGGTTCTTTTCTTGCAGGGTGACTCTGGCGGGCCCTTGTCCTGCAGTCAGGATGGGGGCCCTTGGTTCCTGGGTGGCATCGTCAGCTGGGGCGAGGGTTGCGCCCGGAAAAACAACCCCGGCATCTACAGCCGTGTGACCGAGCTGCGTGAATGGGTGAGAGCGCAAACAGGACTTTGAAACGCCTCCTCTCCCCACTTCTCAGACCTGGGCCTGCTCCGTTACCATGACAACAGCCAGACCACTGCCCCAGGATGCTCCAGGCAAACTGTACGAAAGCAATTTCCTCAAAAGATGTAAATACTGTGTGCATGCTTTTTATTTTTTTCCACAGGAAGAAGCTTTTAGAAAGATTCTGTAAATAGATTTGTCCATAAACAATAAAAATATGAATTTTAAGGTGTAATTGTACTGAGGTCACATCTTACCCACATCTCTCTTATTAACTTATTAAAAATACTTTATTTCCTAGTGTGTGGCCAGATGGACTCAAGACCAATGGGTTTTGCTCCCTTGCCAGCAGATGGAGACAGTCAGGCTGCAAATCTATCGCATATAGCCCTGCAGTGACCTCAGCTGTCGTATTCTCAGTCTCCAGCAGATGGTGGACATACATCTCCCTATGGGGATTGTCGTACTTTTTGGAAGGAGAAATTCTACATTCTAAATTGGAGGTAATTGAGCCCCACTTTTCTGCGGTGATACCTAAAGATCCCTCCCCCCTTTGAGAATTCCTGAGGTGATTTCCGAGATCCCTCAGAGGTGTGCCTTGGTCCGGTAGCTGGTTCCTGGCATGGACTTTGCTGCTTAAGCAGCCAAAAGGCAACAGGCGCAGGAAGCCGAGCACGACAGTCGGCCAAAGCCCTCTCCCCCCACAGCCAGAGACAGTCTCTGTACTCAGCCAGTAAGCACTGATCCCAGGAAAGTAATAAATAAAGGAAGGAAGATTACCTCCCATTTCAGAGACGACCAGAGGGAGTTTCTGTAGGACTCCCCTCTGTCTCCGTGCTCGGCGCGCCATACTGACATCATTCCCGCTTCCATTCGGGTAATGGGAATTGGGCTTCTGAGCAGGTTGAGCAGCCCCCAGTGGGCTAGGCCCTGCTATAGTCTTGGTCAGCACACCATGGTAGGCCACGGTGGTGCCATCTTGCACACGTTTGTGTGTGCATGCTGTATTGCCCTCCATAGGATGTCAGTATGCGCAGTGTGTTGGCTCTGTGCACGTGCTGTGCGAATAACATCAGGCGTGACTGGAGGCCTGTGCACATCGCTGCGCCCCGCCCGGACACTCTTAATTTGTATGCATAAATTTTTAAGCGTGAACTGAGAGAGCGCACAACTACTGCTGCCAATGGGGCCACCAACCAAGAAAACTAAGCGCCTTGCTCTCTGCAATGCTTGCCATGTTAGAGCCTCTCAGTCTGACCTGGACTCCAACTTATTTCCGCACTCCAAGAAAGCCCCAAGAAGAATTGGCCTCCACCCATTCGGACGAATGGTTGATCACTGCCTTAACTGGAAGTACACCGGACCTCAATATTCCCCTACGAGGGAAATTCAACTGGTCCCATCTCAGTACCTCCTGGATTAGGCATGAACCCGGCTGCCTCTTCCTAGATGGAGTTTTTCCAGAGGCTACAAACCTTCGTGCAGGCACAGTCTACTGCTCTCTTGCCCCTGTCCAGATGGAACCTCAGCCGGTGGTCCCTCCCTCTCCCATTCCTACTGACAAACCCTGAAGTATGCCTCGCCTTACCAAGGGTATCCCTGGCAGGAACCCAGACGGCACGGATGAAGAGGAGGATACAGATTCCTTGGAAGATGGGGAAATCCCCCCCCCCCACCCCAGGTTAGAACCATATCAGATCATGAAACGGTTCTTTCATAGAGACGAATTGCCGTCCCTGGTTTCCCAAACCCTGAAGATGCTGGGAGTTCCTGGGGCAGACTCTGATGGAACCAAAGAAGAATCCCATTCTGATTTCCCTGCAGAAGGCCTCCTGCTACTTCCCCGTGATGAATGCCATCCAAGAGTTGATTGATGTGGAATGGGATGCCCCAGAAGCAAACGTTAAAGGGGGCTGAATGTTGGAAGCTCCTATACCCTCTGGACCCAGCGGTAAGGGAATGTTTGCGTTTCCCTAAAGTGGATGCACTGGTCTGGTCTGTGCCGTCTCAGTGGAAGGAGGAGCAGCCTTAAAAAAAATTTTTTTTAAATGCGCATGATAGACTGAGTCTAGCCTTAAACAAACCTTTGGCGGTGTAGCAATGACCTTACCGATCAATTCTGGTGGCGTGTTCATGTCTGCTTCTCTCTCAATAGGTTGATGAATCCGGGGTGTTCCACAGCGGTTATGGAACCCGCTGCCGCCTTTTTAGCAGACACAGCCTCTGATTTAGTCCGTACTTCGGCCAGAGGTGTGGTCTCAGTGGTGGCAGCCAGACAGAAGCTAGGGCTGCAAAACAGGTCAACCGACGCAACCTCCAAAGCTAATCTTACAAAGATGCCCTTTAAAGGATCACTCCTATTTGGGAACGAGTTGGAAAAGCTGGCCAGTAAATGGGGGTGAATCTCCATTTTCCTCGGTTACTGGTAGATAAGAGGAAGCAGTCACAGCGCCCCTCACCTATGAGGGGTCATTCCAGGGGTTCCCAGTATTTTCGCCCCTACAGAAATTTTGACATTTTAGAGATCTCGACCCCTTTCGTACCCGGCAGGCCAGGAGAGGGGCAGGTTTGGGTTCAGGCTTGTCCCGAACCCCCCCAATGAAATTTTACCGACCCACCTTCGGGACAAGAAGATAGGGGTTCGCTTGTCTCTCTTTCTTTCTTTTACCAATGGTAGGTCGAAATTACTTTGGACAAATGGGTACTGGACGTCATACAAGAAAGATATGCACTGGAATTCCACAGCAGTCCTCAGGACATCTTCATGAGGTCTCTTTGCCATTCCCAACACAAGAAGCAGGCAGTGGAGATTATACTTCTAAGAAACACAACGGAAGATGATCCAATTTCGCAATGTAGCAACCAGAAGAAGATGGATCAGTGAAAGAGATTCTTTATCACAGTACACAGGCCCGACTCTGGCCGAGTTTCGCTCTGTACATAGAGCTGCCTCAGGGGCTACTAAAACATGTATACAACATTTAAAAACATATGAATGTGAGAGACATCACAATGACTTTAAATCATAATAAAACAGTAATCCAAAAGAAATGGTAATCAAACAATTAAAATCAATTGAAATGTACAAAACATGACATTAAAGTATTATGCAATGTTTTGTCCATTTCAATTGATTTTAATTATTTACCATTTCTTTTGGATTACTGTTTTATTATGATTTTTTATGATCTAAAGTCATTGTGATGTCTCTCACATTCATATGTTTTTAAATGTTGTATAGATGATTTATTGTTTTAGTAGCACCTGAGGCAGCTCTATGTACAGAGCGAAACTCGGCCAGTCGGGCCTGTGTATTGTGATAAATAAAGAATCTTTCACTGATCCATCGTCTTCTAATTACACTTCTAAGATTCCTCAGGATGTGGTTCCCATACCTACGCCCCAGGAAAATATGGGGCGTTATTCCATTAATTTTGTCGTATTTACACGTACCCAAGAAGGAAGGTTCCGTTGGCCCCATCCTGGACCTCAAGAGCACCAACAGTCACTTGGGGGTAACTCATTTTCTCATGGAGACCTTAAGCTGTGTGGAGAATTCCTAACCTCCCTGGATCTATCCGAGGCCTACCTACATATTCCAATCCGGCAGGAACATCATTTGCTATGCTTTGCAGTGCTGGATCATCATTATCAGTTTCAGGTGATACTCTTTGCCTTAGCCACTGCCCCCAGAACCTTCTCCAAGATCACGATGGTCATGGTGGCAGCACTGAAAAAAGATGGGATCCTGGTGCACCCATACTTGGATGATTGGCTGATCTGGGCCAAATCCATGGAAGAGAGCCTCCTGATAACCAACAGGGTGAAATCCCTGTTACAGGAACTCAGTTGGATATTAAGCCTGGCCAAGAGCAGCCTCAAGCCTTCCCAGTCCTTGGAGTATCTAGGTATTCAGTTTGACACCAGGCAGGCAAAGTCTTTCTTCCATCCATACAGATACAGAAATTGATGAACCAGGTGCATCAGTTGATGAGCACAATACACCCGACGGTGTAGAGCTATTTCCAAGTTCTCCAGTTGATAATGGGAACCCTGGAAGTAGTGCCATGGGGGAGGGCACACATGTGTCCTCTTCAACTCTCATTGCTATCACATGGGAACCCACAGTCTCAAGACTATTCGGTTTCTCTCCACCTACTGATGAGAGTCTGCTGTCACCTCCAGTTACAGGAAGCTCATCTGAGCAAGGGGGTGTCCCTGTCTTCCCCAGACTGGCTGGTTCTCACAACAGATGTGAGTCTCCGGGCTGGGGAGCTCACTGTCAGGAGCTGACTGCCCAGGAACAGTGGACAGAAGAAGAGGCCCTCTGGAACATCAATTGCCTGGAGGCCTAGGCAATCAGATTGGCATGTTTACAGTTCAGCCACAGACTACAGGCCCAGGCAGACCGCGTGATGTCAGACAATGCAATAACTGTGGCCTACATCAACCGCCAGGGAGGAACCAAGAGACAAGTGTCACAGGAGACAGACCACCTGATGGAGTGGGCGGAAGTGCATCTACAGATGCTCTCAGCCTCCCATATCACAGGAAAAGACAACATCCAAGCAGACTTTCTAAGCAGGGAGTGTCTGGATCCAGAAGAGTGGGGGTTGTCTGCCAAAGCATTTCCTGATAGTAGGTCGTTGGTGTCTCCCATCAATCGACTTGCTGGCTGCATCCCACTATGCGAAGGTTCCTCAATTCTTCAGTCGCAGAAGATATCCGTAGTCCCTGGGAATCGATGCTCTCATCCAGATCTGGCTGGAAGACCAGCTACTATATGCCTTCCCTTCATGGCCCCTGCTGGGCAGGATCATTCGCAGAATTTAATGCCACAGCGGACTAATCCTACTGGTAGCTCCGGATTGGCCCAGTCATCCATGGTATGTGGAGACTCCTGGTGGAGAATCCCATGTGCCTCTCACTACACAGGAACCTGTTACAGCAGGGACCAGTCCTTCACGAGGATCTGACTCAATTCTGTCTTACGGTCTGGCCCTTGAGAAGGCTCGCTGATGAAGCGGGGATATTCTGCAGCGTCAATTATCACCTTACTCCATGCTCTGAAGTTCTCCACGTCCTTAGCGTATGTGCGGATCTGGAGAGTATTTGAGACCTGGTGCAAGGAACGCGGTGTTAACCCTCAGGCGGTCAAAGTCCCATTTATTCTGGAATTTTTGCAGGACGTATTGAATAAAGGTTTGGCCCTTAACTCCTTGAAGGTGCAGGTAATGGCCCTCTCCTGTTTCAGGGGTGAGGTGAATGGGGGTCTCCCTGTCGGCTCATCTGGACGTGGCTCATTTTCGGAAGGGAGTGAAGCACCTTCAGCCTCCCTTATGGTTGCCGGTCCCCGTGTGGAATCTTTACTTAGGATCTGCCAAAAATTCCAGCACTTTCTTTCAGCTGCTGCGCCATTTTTCCTTATGTTTATTGACCTTGAAAACAGTGTTTCTGGTGGCTATATGCTCGGCATGTCGTATCTCCTGAACTGCAGGCATTGTCGTGCCGGGAGCCGTTCCTTCAGATGATCCAGGGACGTTACACCTACGTACTGTTCCATCCTTCTTGCCCAAGGAAATCTCTGAGTTTCATTTGAATCAGTCCATTTTGTTGCCATCCCTAGATAAAATCAAAGAGATGGAGGAATATAATCTACTCCGTCATTTGGATGTCAAGAGACTTTTAATACAGTATCTTGTAGTGTCAGAACCGGTCTGAAAGACGGACTGCCTGTTTGTCCTTCATGGCGGAAGGAAGCAGGGTGAACCAGCTTTGCGGGCTACCATAGCTCATTGGATCAAGGAGGTGGTCACGGAGCACAAGCCTTGGTGGGTATTTACCTTATGGATCAAAGCAAGAGAGCAGTTTCAT
The DNA here is from genome assembly GCF_901001135.1 of Rhinatrema bivittatum. Lineage (NCBI taxonomy): Eukaryota > Metazoa > Chordata > Amphibia > Gymnophiona > Rhinatrematidae > Rhinatrema > Rhinatrema bivittatum. The sequence goes on along the minus strand of NC_042628.1, from coordinate 76,523,938 downwards.
TTTCCAAAGGTGGATGCTCTGTAACAAAAAGAACCACCATTCCAGTGGAAGGTGGATCAGCCCTAAAGGATGCCCAGGATCAGAAGATTGAGGCTATATTGAAACGCCCTATGAGAAGGCCATGAAGCTGCAGATTTCTGCCTGCTGTTATGATAGCACTAGCTAGTATGCATTTGACCCAGGATGCTCAGGAAGCACTGGGAGAGAATGGTCCTTACTAGGAGCCAGGGACTGTGCTCCTGGCAGATGCTGTGTATGCGGGTACAGCGGCTCATGGAGTGGCTTCAGTGATAGCAGCTAGACGTCTGCTTTGGCTGTGGAACAGGTCAGCTAATGCCATTTCAAAATTGAATCTCATGAAGTTACCCTTCAAGGATTGCCTGTTTGGGGATGAATTGGAAAAGATGCTGAATCTGTGGTGTGATTACAAGATTCTGCAATTGCTGGAGGATAGGAAATCTGCTCCCTGCTTCACAGACGTGAGAGGACGGTTTCACAACTCTCGCCAATTTTGGCCATCCAGAGGTTCTGGAAGTCAGAGGTCTCAATCTTTTGCGAGGTCCCAGTCCTTTCGCTCAAAGAAGTCTGGGAAGGAAGGAAACTCTGGTTGTGGAGCTTTCCATTCCTTGTAATGAAGTTTTGGGGGTCTATTGTTTGATGCCAGAGATGGACCCAAATCACTTGCGACCAGTGCTGGTGGAATGGTGTCCAGTGATGATCATCACATAACTCTCTCATTCTCACTCTCTCAAAAAAAAAAAAAAAATCACACAGGAAATGCCCTCCAGCTCCATGCCTCACCTGCGCCACTTCTCATCTCATCCATCCTATGAGAGATGAATACGTGCTGGAGCTTAACAACCACATACAGACGCTCTTATGGTTTCCCCCTGCAGAGAAAAAAGAGCTGTAGTACATATCAACTTGAAGGCAGTTGTGCCAGTTCCAAAGAAGCAGGAACGAACAGGACGTTATTCCATTTACCTTCTGGTCCCCCAAAAAGAGGGATCCATTTTCCCCATTTTAGATTTGAAAGGGGTCAATTGGTTTCTTCAGGTGACACACTTCAGGATGGAGACCTTGTGGTGGTGATCATGGCAGTTCAGAAAAGAGAGTTTCTCAGTTCTTTGATCTGATGGAGGCCTATTTGCATATCCTAGTCCACAAGGAGCACCAGTGTTTATGCCACATGGTGCTAGGTCGCCATTACCAGTTTCAGGCCTTACAGTTTGGCACCCAGAACATTTTCCAAGGTAATGGTGGTGATGACCGCAGGGATGGCATCTTAGTCCAACCAAATCTGGATGACTGGCTGATCAGGGCCAAGTGAGAGGAGGAGAGCCACATTATGTGTCTCAGGATAGTTCAGATACTGCAGGAACTGGGCTGAGTAGTAAATTTGGCCAAGAGCATGCTACAAGCCTCCCACATTCTAGAGTATTTAGGGGTCTAGTTCAGAATTACTTTTTGGAACAGCATATCCAGAAGATCTAGGAGCAGGTACAAGCCCTGTGGGCAACAGACCATCCAATGATATGGACATACCTATAATCATTGGGTTTGAGGGTGGTGAAACTGTAAGTAGTCCCATGGGCGTGAAGTACATGTGCCAGCTTCAACAGATTACTGATTCTGTGGACTATCTTTACCATGGGAAGTGAAGAGGAAGTTGCTTTGGTGGATGCAGGGGGATCATCTCAGCAAAGGGGTAGACTTGGAAGTTATCGATTGGATAGTGGTCATGACAGATGCGAGCCTTGAGAGCTGGGGAGCCCACTGCCAGGGATTAGTGGCTCCGAGGCTATGGTCTCCTGAGGAAATGGGTTGGTTCATCAATCGACTGGAGCCCTGGGTAATTCGACTGCAGACCGGCTGACCAGGAAAGCAGTGCAAGTGATATTGGACAACACCACAGTAGAAGCCTACAAATTATCAAGAGGTGGACTTGGAATCAATGGCGCTTTCTGGAAATGGATATCGTGCTGCCATGGATGGAGCAGCATCTTCAAGTATTGTCAGCCTCCCATATCGCTGGGGTCGACAATGTTCGGGTGGATTATCTCGGCCATCATGCATTGGACCTGAGAGAATGGGAACTGGCACACGAGACCTTTCAGCTCATTGTTTCTCTGTGGGGGTGGCCTCGCCTGGATTTTATAGTGAAAGACACAAATGCAAAGATGGATCATTTTTTACTGTTGCAAAAGGGACACTCAAAGCACTCAGATGGGCTGGTTCAGTCATGGCCATGGGACGAGTTGCTCTATGTGTTCCCTCTATGTCCCATAATTGGTAGATTACTAGAGAGGCTAGCATGGCATCCAGCCTTAGTGTTGCTGGTTGCCCTGATTTAGCCACAGTGGCCAATGATATGTGGAATTTCTGTGTCTTCTGGTGGACAAGGCTGTTAAAGTTGCCGATTTATGCAGGGACCTTCTGCAGCAGGGTCCAATTCTTCATGAAAATCCAGATCAGTTTTGTCTTACGGTTTGGCCCTTAACCGCGCTTGAAGAGTCGAGCCCTCTTATTTGTTGGCTATGGTGAGCACTTTGTTGCGAGCATTTAAATTTTCTACTTCATTGGCCTACGTTCGGGTCTGGTGAATTTTTGAGAATTAATACCAGGATTAATCATTTGCCCTCGAAAGCATCAATTTCTTTAATCTTGAAATTTCTTCAGGAAGGTCTGGTTAAGGGGTTGACCCTAAATCTGCTAAAGGTGCAAGTGGCAGTGTTGGCGTTTGTTAATGGGGTCATGTGGCAGGGGATTCCTCTTTCTTCCCATCCAGATATGTCTAGGTTTTTGAGAGGACTGAAGCATATTTGGCATCCATTACACATATAAGTGCTCCTTTTGGGATTGATTTATTTATTTATTTATTTATTTATTTAAAGGCTTTTATATACCGGAGTTCATGTACTAGTACATACCACTTCGGTTTACACAGAACCAATATTGGAAAATTACATCAAACAAGTGGGTATAAAATAACAAGGCTAACTTTGTAGGAACTTAGAACTAGAGGTAAAGGAGAGAACAGGACCAAGTGGTAACAGATCAATGTAAAAAGTAAATAATAAATACAAATTCTTACAATAAATACAAATGCTTACAGATTACAGTCTTCAAAATCTAAGTTTACATCTTCAGAATAATGTTTAAATCTACAAGAACTAACGGTTACATCTTCAAGGTTTGTATACTTCAAAGCTGAGGTTACATCTGACTTAAAAAGGTATTGGTGTAGCATGCTGTAAATTTAACGATTGGGAATATGAGACCAAGAAATACAATTAAGAGTTGCGGCATCAGACATCTGGTTAATGTGATTATGAAATGCATGAATGAGTCTGATTTGAATCTGGTAGTCTTCTTTTTGGTGGATCCCACCTTTCACCCGCTTCAGAACCTTTCTTTACGCTTGTTGACCATGAAGACTATGTACCAGGTCGCTATTTGTTTGGTGAGGTGGATTTCAGGACTGCAGGCTTCGTCTTGTAGAGAGCCCTTCCTGGTCCTTACCATGGTCAGTGCAGATTAGGAAGGTTCCTTCCTTCTTGCTGAAGGTGGATTTTGGATTTTCACTTGAATCAGTCCATTATGTTACCATCTTTGGATGGGGGTTTGGATGTGCAGTAATTTGGGGTTTTTCATCCTTTGGATGTGCGGCGGCATCTGTTGTGGTAACTTAAGGTTACCAATGACTTTCACAAAACAGATAATCGTTTTCTCCTTCATGGTGGCATAAAGACGGGGGAAGCGGCATCTCATGCTATGACAGCTCATTGCATTAAGGATGTGGTGACAGCGGCCGGTATGGATGCAGGGAAGCCTTTGCCGAAACAACAGCTAGGATACGTTCTTCCTGAATTGGCCAAGATTGTGGTTGGTCTCTCCAGTACAGATCTTTTAGGGAGGTATTATAGTTTAGATGTTGCAATGAGAGGAGACGCATCCTTTTCAAGGGTCATTCTGAGGGGAACGTAGGCAGCCTCACACCCTTCCAGGGAGTAGGTTTGGTACATCCCACCGGCATGGACTGACCTGCCTGTATGAAGAGGAAGGTGAAATTTACTTCCACCTGCTAATTTCCTTTCCTCTAGGTCAGGCAGTCCAGTCCAATTCCTGCCCTGTTCTTGCTTGGCTCTTTGCAGGAGTAGTCTCTAAGGCAGAGCAAGAACCAATGTGACCTTCAGGGTGAGACCTCGTAAGTGTGTGCCTTCCACAAAAGACTTTTTTTTTTTTTTTTTTTACTGTGTTCTTGCTTGGGCCAGATCTTCCAGTTTTTGGAATAGAAAAAAAAGCTTTGCACTAATGCTTGTGAAAATGTGAGCTCCTTGGTTGTCCAGAGTTGGCTTTTGCAGAAATATCAGCCGGCTTCTATATAAGAATGACCTCAGCGCGTCGGTGCTCTCTGTCTAAATCTGCCCGATGGAGTGAGTGCATAACGACTTGCGTGGACTGGCCTGCCTGTCCTAGAGCGAAGGAAATGATCAGGAATCATGGAGTAGCTACAGGAACCAGAAGGAAGATCGGACTTCTGCTATTTTACAGGAGCCAGAGCTCTGGCCGACAAGTACTATTCAGCCGTGCAGATTGGCAACGCTGTAGCACTAGACAAACAATAGAACCACAGTTATCGATCTAGAGTTTCCTACCTTCTACTTGCTTAACAAGTTGAAGGGAATTATGGAAATCTTCACCCCGCCTCCCTTTTTTGTTTGTCACATTAACCTTTGTGTTTAAGGTTTCTGAAAGTTCTTCCTTCTTAGCGAGTCTCCCATCACTATGTATCCGCGTAAACTGAGACGAGTAGTACTGATAGTTATCAGATGGCCTGCTGATGTATGAATACAGCACGGACCGCTGCAGCGTATATCTTCAGAAGTGCCCTATACAATCACAGTCAGATAGTAGATAAAGAAGACCGGGCCATGCCTTGATCCCAGCTGCTAGCTGTAGAGCAGGACCACGTGGAGGATATTGTTCCTTATCCAAGTCTGTGTGTGGGGTCTCTGGTCCTCTAACTTGCTGGGGCATGCTCACCCCAAATCTTTAATAGGCCTCACTGATCTGTTTAAATTATGTCCCTGTGGCTTTACTGGGCAATATCTGCCTGGCCACTGCCAACCTGCCACCATCAACCCACGTGGTTTCTGAGGTAGTGTAGCCTGGTACCACGTTGCCTTCCTTTATCTGTGCCCCGTTTTCATCTTATCCCCCCTCCCCTTTGCCTCTGTGTGAGGGAGTAGAGGGTGTCCTGCTTCTTACTCTGTCCTCCTATGTCTAGCTGTGTGTGGATGTCATAAGGATACATGAACACCATGGACATTAAAGGGCAGGTAAAGTGTGCATACAGCTCTGCTAGTACCGTGTGGCTATTCTTCAGTGCCCCTGCAGCCATGCTACTACTCTATGTAAAGCGTAAATAAATACACCCCTGACTGTGATGTGTGGATAGTCACCAGTGCCCCTGCAGCCATGCTACTACTCTATGTAAAGCGTGAACACACCCCTGACTGTGATATGCGGATATTCACCACTGCCCCTGCAGCCATGCTACTACTCTATGTAAAGCATAAATAAATACACCCCTGACTGTGATGTGCGGATATTCACCAGTGCCCCTGCAGCCATGCTACTACTCTATGTAAAGCATAAATAAATACACCCCTGACTGTGATGTGCGAATATTCACCAGTGCCCCTGCAGCCATGCTACTACTCTACGTAAAGTGTGAACACACCCCTGACTGTGATGTGTGGATATTCACCAGTGCCCCTGCAGCCATGCTACTACTCTACGTAAAGCATAAATAAATACACCCCTGACTGTGATGTGCGGATATTCACCACTGCCCCTGCAGCCATGCTACTACTCTACGTAAAGCGTAAATAAATACACCCCTGACTGTGATGTGCGGATATTCACCAGTGCCCCTGCAGCCATGCTACTACTCTACGTAAAGCGTGAACACACCCCTGACTGTGATGTGCGGATATTCACCAGTGCCCCTGCAGCCATGCTACTACTCTACGTAAAGTGTGAACACACCCCTGACTGTGATGTGTGGATATTCACCAGTGCCCCTGCAGCCATGCTACTACTCTACGTAAAGCATAAATAAATACACCCCTGACTGTGATGTGCGGATATTCACCACTGCCCCTGCAGCCATGCTACTACTCTACGTAAAGCGTAAATAAATACACCCCTGACTGTGATGTGCGGATATTCACCAGTGCCCCTGCAGTGATGCTACTACTTTACGTAAAGCATGAACACACCCCTGACTGTGATGTGCGGATATTCACCAGTGCCCCTGCAGCCATGCTACTACTCTACGTAAAGTGTGAACACACCCCTGACTGTGATGTGTAGATATTCACCAGTGCCCCTGCAGCCATGCTACTACTCTACGTAAAGCGTGAACACACCCCTGACTTTGATGTGCGGATATTCACCAGTGCCCCTGCAGCCATGCTACTACTCTACGTAAAGCGTAAATAAATACACCCCTGACTGTGATGTGCGGATATTCACCAGTGCCCCATGCAGCCATGCTACTACTCTACGTAAAGTGTGAACACACCCCTGACTGTGATGTGCGGATATTCACCAGTGCCCCTGCAGCCATGCTACTACTCTACGTAAAGCGTGAACACACCCCTGACTGTGATGTGCGGATATTCACCAGTGCCCCTGCAGCCATGCTACTACTCTACGTAAAGCGTAAATAAACACACCTCTGACTGTGATGTGCGGATATTCACCAGTGCCCCTGGAGCCATGCTACTACTCTGCGTAAAGCGTAAATAAATACACCCCTGACTGTGATGTGCGGATATTCACCAGTGCCCCTGCAGCCATGCTACTACTCTACGTAAAGCGTAAATAAATACACCTCTGACTGTGATATGCTGATATTCACCAGTGCCCCTGCAGCCATGCTACTACTCTACGTAAAGCGTAAATAAATACACCTCTGACTGTGATATGCGGATATTCACCAGTACCTCTGGTCCCTGTAAAGCGGGATTTCAGCACAGACAGATGAAGTTGGAGAAAGGAATCAAATATAGTTGGGTGGGTTTGTGGGGGGCAAGGAAGCGAGATTATCTTCGAGAAGAAAAAGCAAGATTGCCCACCCGCCCCAGACTGCTAGTTTTAAGACTTCCTATTAGGAGCAGGTTTGGCTTCCGTCTTTCTGCTTTAGTAATGACTGTAACAGAATCCTCTCAGTGCGGTTGGGTGGCGGGGCGTTAGCCTCTACGCTGCAAAGCTCCTTGCTCCCAGGCAGAAGTTAACATGCTCGGTGACGGCAGGAAAAGATCAAGTGCCTCTCCTGCTTTGCCCAGTTCTTGCGACCCAGACTACAAAGGTGCATCCTCTACAGCAATCCAAGCAGCCCCCCCAAATCCCCTGCCTAACCTCCAGCTTCCTAAATCCCCAGCCTCAAGCTGTTCACCATCAGTGCGGCTCCCCCATCTTATTAACTGATTTTATATATTCATTTACTGCTCGCCTCTCCCACAAGGGCTACAAACCAAGATAAAACAGAAGCGGATGACAGGGCCTGCCTGGTTTATGCTTTAATAGTACCCAGATTAGAATTTCAGATGTCTTGAGGCCTTCGTGGAGAGCCGTGTTTGATGACGTTTGCAAAAGGCAGAACCTCCATGAAGGAGGCTGAGAGCGCGAGGCAAGGCGCGCCGGAGCCATGGGCCCAAACGCGAGGAAGCCGCAGGTCCACTTCATACCATCCCGGCCCTCTGAGAGGGGAAACACTGTGAACAGTGCAATACATCATATACAGCAGCTTAATGTCTATCCTGCATGATGGTCAGCTTTAAGAACTGGCGGCCGCAGGCTGAATAAGGGGCAGGCGATGGTTGAGTTCTGGGAACTTGTGGACCAAGTCCACAAGTTATGGACCCAGACAATGAAATGCGCCCTCAGGCTTTAACGATTGCACCAATCTGGAGCGTCAGCCTGACCCCTCATGCTGTGTTAGGTTTGCTTGACCTCTCACCCCTGCCTCCCATGTGCAGATCCCGTTCCGTGTGCTGCCCCCCCTGCCTGCTCCGTGGCCTTCAGTTCTTACGGTCCCATGTTTAGTGTAACGTGCAGGTCCCCCCCCCCAGCGCATAACCCCTGCAGCCTAATCCTGGCTGCTGCTAGCCTGGGACCCAGCCCCATGCACCTGTGACTGCTGGCCAGGTTCCTCCTCTTCGCGCCTCCAAATTTCGTACAACTGAGCAAATCCCATTCCTCGCTCCTTGCACCTCTCGAATCTCGCCCACCCCCCCCCCCCCCACCCCCACAGCCCTGTGCTACCTTTTGCCTGCCCTCACCCTCCTGCTCTGTCTGGCCCACGCGTGCTGCGCTGGGGGGCTGGGAGGACTCTGACCCCGCACCGGCTGAGGTGTTCCTAGGCTCGGGGGCTGGGGGTCCCTCTGTGCCCAGTTCTCTGGCAGTTGGCACCGTGTTAATGGCGCAGAGAGAGAGAGAGAGAGCGGGGCCACCAGCAGCGCCGTGTCTGACCCCGCTCCCCTCCCCCACCCACCTGCCCGGGGGCTGTATCGGGGGCTGGGGGTCCCTCTGTGCACAGTTCTCTGGCAGTTGGCACCGTGTTAATGGCGCAGAGAGAGAGAGAGAGCGGGGCCACCAGCAGCGCCGTGTCTGACCCCGCTCCCCTCCCCCACCCACCTGCCCGGGGGCTGTATCGGGGGCTGGGGGTCCCTCTGTGCCCAGTTCTCTGGCAGTTGGCACCGTGTTAATGGCGCAGAGAGAGAGAGAGCGGGGCCACCAGCAGCGCCGTGTCTGACCCCGCTCCCCCCCCCCACCCACCTGCCCGGGGGCTGTATCGGGGGCTGGGGGTCCCTCTCTGCCCAGTTCTCTGGCAGTTGGCACCGTGTTAATGATGCAGAGAGAGAGAGAGAGCGGGGCCACCAGCAGCGCCGTGTCTGGCCCCGCTCCCCCCCCCACCCACCTGCCCGGGGGCTGTATCGGGGGCTGGGGGTCCCTCTCTGCCCAGTTCTCTGGCAGTTGGCACCGTGTTAATGGCGCAGAGAGAGAGAGAGCGGGGCCACCAGCAGCGCCGTGTCTGGCCCCGTTCCCCTCCCCCACCCACCTGCCCGGGGGCTGTATCGGGGGCTGGGGGTCCCTCTCTGCCCAGTTCTCTGGCAGTTGGCACCGTGTTAATGGCGCAGAGAGAGAGAGAGCGGGGCCACCAGCAGCGCCGTGTCTGACCCCGCTCCCCTCCCCCACCCACCTGCCCGGGGGCTGTATCGGGGGCTGGGGGTCCCTCTCTGCCCAGTTCTCTGGCAGTTGGCACCGTGTTAATGGCGCAGAGAGAGAGAGAGCGGGGCCACCAGCAGCGCCGTGTCTGACCCCGCTCCCCTCCCCCACCCACCTGCCCGGGGGCTGTATCGGGGGCTGGGGGTCCCTCTCTGCCCAGTTCTCTGGCAGTTGGCACCGTGTTAATGGCGCAGAGAGAGAGAGAGCGGGGCCACCAGCAGCGCCGTGTCTGACCCCGCTCCCCTCCCCCACCCACCTGCCCGGGGGCTGTATCGGGGGCTGGGGGTCCCTCTCTGCCCAGTTCTCTGGCAGTTGGCACCGTGTTAATGGCGCAGAGAGAGAGAGAGCGGGGCCACCAGCAGCGCCGTGTCTGGCCCCGCTCCCCCCCCCACCCACCTGCCCGGGGGCTGTATCGGGGGCTGGGGGTCCCTCTCTGCCCAGTTCTCTGGCAGTTGGCACCGTGTTAATGGCGCAGAGAGAGAGAGAGAGAGCGGGGCCACCAGCAGCGCCGTGTCTGACCCCGCTCCCCCCCCCCACCCACCTGCCCGGGGGCTGTATCGGGGGCTGGGGGTCCCTCTCTGCCCAGTTCTCTGGCAGTTGGCACCGTGTTAATGGCGCAGAGAGAGAGAGAGCGGGGCCACCAGCAGCGCCGTGTCTGGCCCCGTTCCCCTCCCCCACCCACCTGCCCGGGGGCTGTATCGGGGGCGGGGGGTCCCTCTGTGCCCAGTTCTCTGGCAGTTGGCACCGTGTTAATGGCGCAGAGAGAGAGAGAGAGAGCGGGGCCACCAGCAGCGCCGTGTCTGACCCCGCTCCCCCCCCCCCACCCACCTGCCCGGGGGCTGTATCGGGGGCGGGGGGTCCCTCTGTGCCCAGTTCTCTGGCAGTTGGCACCGTGTTAATGATGCAGAGAGAGAGAGAGCGGGGCCACCAGCAGCGCCGTGTCTGACCCCGCTCCCCCCCCCCCACCCACCTGCCCTGGGGCTGTATCGGGGGCTGGGGGCCCCTATGTGCCCAGTTCTCTGGCAGTTGGCACCGTGTTAATGGTGCAGAGAGAGAGAGAGCGGGGCCACCAGCAGCGCCGTGTCTGACCCCGCTCCCCCCCCCCCACCCACCTGCCCGGGGGTTGTATCGGGGGCTGGGGGTCCCTCTGTGCCCAGTTCTCTGGCAGTTGGCACCGTGTTAATGGCGCAGAGAGAGAGAGAGAGAGCGGGGCCACCAGCAGCGCCGTGTCTGGCCCCGCTCCCCCCCCCCACCCACCTGCCCGGGGGCTGTATCGGGGGCGGGGGGTCCCTCTGTGCCCAGTTCTCTGGCAGTTGGCACCGTGTTAATGGCGCAGAGAGAGAGAGAGAGAGCGGGGCCACCAGCAGCGCCGTGTCTGACCCCGCTCCCCTCCCCCACCCACCTGCCCGGGGGCTGTATCGGGGGCGGGGGGTCCCTCTGTGCCCAGTTCTCTGGCAGTTGGCACCGTGTTAATGGCGCAGAGAGAGAGAGAGAGAGCGGGGCCACCAGCAGCGCCGTGTCTGGCCCCGCTCCCCCCCCCACCCACCTGCCCGGGGGCTGTATCGGGGGCTGGGGGTCCCTCTCTGCCCAGTTCTCTGGCAGTTGGCACCGTGTTAATGGCGCAGAGAGAGAGAGAGCGGGGCCACCAGCAGCGCCGTGTCTGACCCCGCTCCCCCCCCCCACCCACCTGCCCGGGGGTTGTATCGGGGGCTGGGGGTCCCTCTGTGCCCAGTTTCTCTGGCAGTTGGCACCGTGTTAATGGCGCAGAGAGAGAGAGAGAGAGAGCGGGGCCACCAGCAGCGCCGTGTCTGGCCCCGCTCCCCTCCCCCACCCACCTGCCCCTTGAAGGCAGAGGAGGATGCCATGGGGGGGGGGGGAGAAGGTGAGAAGCCTCTTCCGGGTCCTGGCCCTTGTCTCGTTTGAGGGGCAGTTTGTGGCTTAGTCCGATTTGTTTTCTGGAGCCGTCAGTGACCGCGTTCTGCAGGGAGAGTAAGCGCGAGATTAGGGTCCCTGCTTTCACCCCTAAAATCCTGGATTTCTCCAGACATAACCTTCGTTTTACCCTGATATCTCACTCTAATTTTAGGCTGATTACAGAGCTCAAGGCCTCCAGCGCAGGCCAAAGCACCTGCCCCCCTCCCTCCCCCACCAGTGAAAGCGCTGGCCCTCCAGTGCTGCTGATGTGACATTTCAAGCCCCACCTCCCCTCCTCCACGCTGCCAGTGTAGCATTTGCAGGGAGCCAGACCCCGCAGGAGTAACTTCCGGCAGGTTCCCTGGCCCCCCCCCCCCCCCGAAAAAAAAACAGAAGTGCAGAGCTGCAGCCTGCGGGAGCCTCAGTAAGAGACGGGAGACGCCTGGAGCCACCACTCATAGGGAGGAATGGGGGGGGGGGGGGGGGGAGAGAAAGGAACATGCTAGGCAGGGGATGGGAGTACACAGAGAGGGAAGCTGCTGCAGTGGAGGAGGGGGGAGAGAGATTCTCAGGAGGGGGGAGAGAAAGGCAGGGGATGGGAGTACACAGAGAGGGAAGCTGCTGCAGTGGAGGAGGGGGGAGAGAGATTCTCAGGAGGGTGGGGAGAGAAAGGCAGGGGATGGGAGTACACAGAGAGGGAAGCTGCTGCAGTGGAGGAGGGGGGAGAGAGATTCTCAGGAGGGTGGGGAGAGAAAGGCAGGGGATGGGAGTACACAGAGAGGGAAGCTGCTGCAATGGAGGAGGGGGGAGAGAGATTCTCAGGAGGGTGGGGAGAGAAAGGCAGGGGATGGGAGTACACAGAGAGGGAAGCTGCTGCAGTGGAGGAGGGGGGAGAGACATTCTCAGGAGGGGGGGAGAGAAAGGCAGGGGATGGGAGTACACAGAGAGGGAAGCTGCTGCAGTGGAGGAGGGGGGAGAGAGATTCTCAGGAGGGGGGAGAGAAAGGCAGGGGATGGGAGTACACAGAGAGGGAAGCTGCTGCAGTGGAGGAGGGGGGAGAGAGATTCTCAGGAGGGGGGAGAGAAAGACAGGGGATGGGAGTACACAGAGAGGGAAGCTGCTGCAGTGGAGGAGGGGGGAGAGAGATTCTCAGGAGGGGGGGAGAGAAAGGCAGGGGATAGGAGTACACAGAGAGGGAAGCTGATGCAATGGAGGGGGAGAGACATTCTCAGGAGGGGGGAGAGAAAGGCAGGGGATGGGAGTACACAGAGAGGGAAGCTGCTGCAGTGGAGGAGGGGGGAGAGAGATTCTCAGGAGGGGGGGAGAGAAAGGCAGGGGATGGGAGTACACAGAAAGGGAAGCTGCTGCAGTGGAGGAGGGGGGAGAGAGATTCTCAGGAGGGGGGGGAGAGAAAGGCAGGGGATGGGAGTACACAGAGAGGGAAGCTGATGCAATGGAGGGGGGGGAGAGACATTCTCAGGAGGGTGGGGAGAGAAAGGCAGGGGATGGGAGTACACAGAGAGGGAAGCTGCTGCAGTGGAGGAGGAGGGGGGAGAGAGATTCTCAGGAGGGGGGGAGAGAAAGGCAGGGGATGGGAGTAGACAGAGAGGGAAGCTGCTGAGTGGATGAGTTGGAGAGTCTGTTTTATTATTATTTTAATGTCCTGGCTCCATCCACCAAAATAAACTCTACTTACCCCCCCCCCAAAAAAAGAGTGCATTTTCCCACTGCTTTGCTCCTGCTTTTGTACTTCTCATAATAATAAACTCTGATAAATTCCCAGGGAAAGTGTAAAAAGTAAAAACCACGTAGGACCCTAAGCACGATGGATGCTCCATCACATTGATTCCTCCTTTGGCCTAAATCATTGCCTCTAAGAGAGAGCCACAGAGCACGGCTCCCTCCAGAACCTGTACAGGTGCAGCCGTGGTCAGCTGCCAGGTGACCTTCCTTCCGGCTTCTGCCCTATCGCTGAGGGGCAGGCGATGGCTGCTCCCTACAAGTCAATGCCTTTTAATGGTTTTCACAGCTCCTCTTACTTTGCCATTCTCAGGCATGGTGCTGCCCTGCTGATCATCATCAGAAGACCATGCAAGTTCCATTCGGGTTCCAGCCTGCTGAGGAATGAATATGGAGGGGAAAGGTAGTGGCGGGAGCGGTGAACTATTCAGAACAACTCCCCCGCTGATTATAAAGCGGCCGGCACCATTTCGCTGTGGCATTTTAGTGAGGAGTCTGAGAGACTGGGAGTATTTTTAATGTGCTCCCCCTGCTTGGGTGCCGGGATAATACCCGAGTGGTCAGGGGAGCCGTGGCGCTAGTGTATTTGGAGACTTTTGGATGATTGCCCTTTTTTTTTTTAGATTTCCTTCTTGGGAGAGCCCTGGTTCCCTGTTTTAGGTTCTTTTGGGCTGGGCTAGGATTTGTATTTGGCCTGTGGTCTGTACCCCACAGTCAGCCTGAGGAAATAACAAGACCCGCTCTATGTCTCTTGTGAAATAATGAAAAGCTATGTTCTCTGTACAATACAGGTACAAAACAGGTGCTTATGAGACAAATCACAAAACAAAATATACACACACACAATCTATCAGCACAGCAAGCGAAACGTATTCCCCCAACCAACAGGGGAAACTCTTACCTTTCCCTGCAAAGGACGTCTCCTTACCCTCCAGACAGTCGGGACGATACAGTAAAGCGCGGCCCTGGTTACCCGGTTTTTAACCCGCTTTGGACGCGTAAAGGGTACCCACGATTCAGTATCGGCTTTTACGCGTCCTTACCGCTTGCCGCATGTTAATGATCAGATTAGCTATTCCCTCCGATACAGTAACGTGCGCCCAAATTATCGCCCTTTTAACCTGCTCATTTACCAGGTCTTCAACCTGAATATTTACCACCTACCCTGTCCCTGGCGTTTGACGGGAGCCGCGCCAGGCTAGGGTTAAACTGTACGTCTCTGAGGCTCCGGACACGGACGCCTCTACGGGCACCGGAGAGATGGGCGTCCACTAGGCGTCCTGAGGCTCCAGGGTCCAGCGGAGACACGGACGCCTCTACGGAGCCTTCCTCCTGCGTCTAGAATAAGGCTGTAGTAGAAGCTGCAATAAGACCGCACAGCTGAGTTGGGAATACAAACTTGAGAATACACAGGGTGGCAGATCCATGTATGTACTGCTAAATAATTTTTATGTGCTGCCAGTCAAACTGTACACCAGAGAATCCACAGTGTGGCAGATCCATGGATGTACTGGGAAACCTGGACGTTCGGCCGGGCGCTCAAGGCAGCGGGGCCTACAGGCGGGAAGGTCCATGAACGGAAGCCGTGACCTCAGACGTCCAAGGTCGTGGCGTCCGTTCATGGACCTTCCCGCCTGTATCCGGGCATCCATGATCGGAGGCACCGCTGCCTTGAGCGCCCGGCCGGACGTCCAAGGTCGCGGCTTAGACGTCCGGCGGGCGCTCAAGGCAGCGGGGTCTGTAGAAAAGATCCTTCCACTTACCTGGTGGAATGACATCTGAAATGACCGGTACCAACGCACCCGGGATACTGGTGGAATGACATCTGAAATGACCGGTACCAGCGCACCCGGGATACTGGTGGAATGACATCTGAAATGACCGGTACCAACGCACCCGGGATACTGGTGGAATGACATCTGAAATGACCGGTACCAGCGCACCAGGGATACTGGTGGAATGACATCTGAAATGACCGGTACCAGCGCACCCGGGATACTGGTGGAATGACATCTGAAATGACAGGAACCAGCGCACCCGGGATACTGGTGGAATGACATCTGAAATGACAGGTACCAGCGCACCCGGGATACTGGTGGAATGACATCTGAAATGACAGGTACCAGCGCACCCGGGATACTGGTGGAATGACATCTGAAATGACAGGTACCAGCGCACCCGGGATACTGGTGGAATGACATCTGAAATGACAGGTACCAGCGCACCCGGGATACTGGTGGAATGACATCTGAAGTAACAGGTACCAGCGCACCCGGGATACTGGTGGAATGACATCTGAAATGACCGGTACCAGCGCACCCGGGATACTGGTGGAATGACATCTGAAATGACAGGAACCAGCGCACCCGGGATACTGCTGGAATGACATCTGAAATGACAGGTACCAGCGCACCCGGGATACTGGTGGAATGACATCTGAAATGACAGGAACCAGCGCACCCGGGATACTGGTGGAATGACATCTGAAATGACAGGAACCAGCGCACCCGGGATACTGGTGGAATGACATCTGAAATGACAGGTACCAGCGCACCCGGGATACTGGTGGAATGACATCTGAAATGACAGGAACCAGCGCACCCGGGATACTGGTGGAATGACATCTGAAATGACAGGAACCAGCGCACTCGGGATACTGGTGGAATGATCTCTGAAATGACAGGAACCAGCGCACCCGGGATACTGGTGGAATGACATCTGAAATGACAGGTACCAGCGCACCCGGGATACTGGTGGAATGACATCTGAAATGACAGGAACCAGCGCACCCGGGATACTGGTGGAATGACATCTGAAATGACAGGTACCAGCGCACCCGGGATACTGGTGGAATGACATCTGAAATGACAGGAACCAGCGCACCCGGGATACTGGTGGAATGACATCTGAAATGACAGGTACCAGCGCACCCGGGATACTGGTGGAATGACATCTGAAATGACAGGTACCAGCGCACCCGGGATACTGGTGGAATGACATCTGAAATGACAGGAACCAGCGCACCCGGGATACTGCTGGAATGACATCTGAAATGACAGGAACCAGCGCACCCGGGATACTGCTGGAATGACATCTGAAATGACAGGAACCAGCGCACCCGGGATACTGGTGGAATGACATCTGAAATGACAGGAACCAGCGCACTCGGGATACTGGTGGAATGACATCTGAAGTGACAGGTACCAGCGCACCCGGGATACTGGTGGAATGACATCTGAAATGACAGGAACCAGCGCACTCGGGATACTGGTGGAATGACATCTGAAGTGACAGGTACCAGCGCACCCGGGATACTGGTGGAATGACATCTGAAATGACAGGAACCAGCGCACCCGGGATACTGGTGGAATGACATCTGAAATGACAGGAACCAGCGCACCCGGGATACTGCTGGAATGACATCTGAAATGACAGGAACCAGCGAACCCGGGATACTGGTGGAATGATCTCTGAAATGACAGGAACCAGCGCACCCGGGATACTGGTGGAATGACATCTGAAGTGACAGGTACCAGCGCACCCGGGATACTGGTGGAATGACATCTGAAATGACAGGAACCAGCGCACCCGGGATACTGGTGGAATGACATCTGAAGTGACAGGAACCAGCGCACCCGGGATACTGGTGGAATGACATCTGAAATGACAGGAACCAGAGCACCCGGGATACTGGTGGAATGACATCTGAAGTGACAGGAACCAGCGCACCCGGGATACTGGTGGAATGACATCTGAAGTGACAGGTACCAGCGCACCCGGGATACTGGTGGAATGACATCTGAAATGACAGGTACAGCGCACCCGGGATACTGGTGGAATGACATCTGAAATGACAGGTACCAGCGCACCCGGGATACTGGTGGAATGACATCTGAAATGACCGGTACCAGCGCACCCGGGATACTGGTGGAATGACATCTGAAATGACAGGAACCAGCGCACCCGGGATACTGGTGGAATGACATCTGAAATGACAGGAACCAGCGCACCCGGGATACTGGTGGAATGACATCTGAAATGACAGGTACCAGCGCACCCGGGATACTGGTGGAATGACATCTGAAATGACAGGTACCAGCGCACCCGGGATACTGGTGGAATGACATCTGAAATGACAGGAACCAGCGCACCCGGGATACTGGTGGAATGACATCTGAAATGACAGGAACCAGAGCACCCGGGATACTGGTGGAATGACATCTGAAGTGACAGGAACCAGCGCACCCGGGATACTGGTGGAATGACATCTGAAGTGACAGGTACCAGCGCACCCGGGATACTGGTGGAATGACATCTGAAATGACAGGTACAGCGCACCCGGGATACTGGTGGAATGACATCTGAAATGACAGGTACCAGCGCACCCGGGATACTGGTGGAATGACATCTGAAATGACAGGTACCAGCGCACCCGGGATACTGGTGGAATGACATCTGAAATGACAGGTACCAGCGCACCCGGGATACTGGTGGAATGACATCTGAAATGACAGGTACCAGCGCACCCGGGATACTGGTGGAATGACATCTGAAATGACAGGTACCAGCGCACCCGGGATACTGGTGGAATGACATCTGAAATGACAGGTACCAGCGCACCCGGGATACTGGTGGAATGACATCTGAAATGACAGGTACAAGCGCACCCGGGATACTGGTGGAATGACATCTGAAATGACAGGTACAGCGCACCCGGGATACTGGTGGAATGACATCTGAAATGACAGGTACCAGCGCACCCGGGATACTGGTGGAATGACATCTGAAATGACCGGTACCAGCGCACCCGGGATACTGGTGGAATGACATCTGAAATGACAGGTACCAGCGCACCCGGGATACTGGTGGAATGACATCTGAAATGACAGGTACAGCGCACCCGGGATACTGGGGGAATGACATCTGAAATGACAGGTAACAGCGCACCCGGGATACTGGTGGAATGACATCTGAAATGACAGGTACCAGCGCACCCGGGATACTGGTGGAATGACATCTGAAGTGACAGGAACCAGCGCACCCGGGATACTGGTGGAATGACATCTGAAGTGACAGGTACCAGCGCACCCGGGATACTGGTGGAATGACATCTGAAGTGACAGGAACCAGCGCACCCGGGATACTGGTGGAATGACATCTGAAATGACAGGTACCAGCGCACCCGGGATACTGGTGGAATGACATCTGAAATGACAGGTACCAGCGCACCGGGGATACTGGTGGAATGACATCTGAAGTGACAGGTACCAGCGCACCCGGGATACTGGTGGAATGACATCTGAAATGACCGGTACCAGCGCACCCGGGATACTGGTGGAATGACATCTGAAATGACAGGTACAGCGCACCCGGGATACTGGTGGAATGACATCTGAAATGACAGGTACCAGCGCACCCGGGATACTGGTGGAATGACATCTGAAGTGACAGGTACCAGCGCACCCGGGATACTGGTGGAATGACATCTGAAATGACCGGTACCAGCGCACCCGGGATACTGGTGGAATGACATCTGAAATGACAGGAACCAGCGCACCCGGGATACTGGTGGAATGACATCTGAAATGACAGGAACCAGCGCACCCGGGATACTGGTGGAATGACATCTGAAATGACAGGTACCAGCGCACCCGGGATACTGGTGGAATGACATCTGAAATGACAGGTACCAGCGCACCCGGGATACTGGTGGAATGACATCTGAAATGACAGGAACCAGCGCACCCGGGATACTGGTGGAATGACATCTGAAATGACAGGAACCAGAGCACCCGGGATACTGGTGGAATGACATCTGAAGTGACAGGAACCAGCGCACCCGGGATACTGGTGGAATGACATCTGAAGTGACAGGTACCAGCGCACCCGGGATACTGGTGGAATGACATCTGAAATGACAGGTACAGCGCACCCGGGATACTGGTGGAATGACATCTGAAATGACAGGTACCAGCGCACCCGGGATACTGGTGGAATGACATCTGAAATGACAGGTACCAGCGCACCCGGGATACTGGTGGAATGACATCTGAAATGACAGGTACCAGCGCACCCGGGATACTGGTGGAATGACATCTGAAATGACAGGTACCAGCGCACCCGGGATACTGGTGGAATGACATCTGAAATGACAGGTACCAGCGCACCCGGGATACTGGTGGAATGACATCTGAAATGACAGGTACCAGCGCACCCGGGATACTGGTGGAATGACATCTGAAATGACAGGTACCAGCGCACCCGGGATACTGGTGGAATGACATCTGAAATGACAGGTACAGCGCACCCGGGATACTGGTGGAATGACATCTGAAATGACAGGTACCAGCGCACCCGGGATACTGGTGGAATGACATCTGAAATGACAGGTACCAGCGCACCCGGGATACTGGTGGAATGACATCTGAAATGACAGGTACAGCGCACCCGGGATACTGGTGGAATGACATCTGAAATGACAGGTACAGCGCACCCGGGATACTGGTGGAATGACATCTGAAATGACAGGTACCAGCGCACCCGGGATACTGGTGGAATGACATCTGAAGTGACAGGAACCAGCGCACCCGGGATACTGGTGGAATGACATCTGAAGTGACAGGTACCAGCGCACCCGGGATACTGGTGGAATGACATCTGAAGTGACAGGAACCAGCGCACCCGGGATACTGGTGGAATGACATCTGAAATGACAGGTACCAGCGCACCCGGGATACTGGTGGAATGACATCTGAAATGACAGGTACCAGCGCACCGGGGATACTGGTGGAATGACATCTGAAGTGACAGGTACCAGCGCACCCGGGATACTGGTGGAATGACATCTGAAATGACCGGTACCAGCGCACCCGGGATACTGGTGGAATGACATCTGAAATGACAGGTACAGCGCACCCGGGATACTGGTGGAATGACATCTGAAATGACAGGTACCAGCGCACCCGGGATACTGGTGGAATGACATCTGAAGTGACAGGAACCAGCGCACCCGGGATACTGGTGGAATGACATCTGAAATGACAGGTACCAGCGCACCCGGGATACTGGTGGAATGACATCTGAAGTGACAGGAACCAGCGCACCCGGGATACTGGTGGAATGACATCTGAAATGACAGGAACCAGCGCACCCGGGATACTGGTGGAATGACATCTGAAGTGACAGGAACCAGCGCACCCGGGATACTGGAGGAATGACATCTGAAGTGACCGGTACCAGCGCACCCGGGATACTGGTGGAATGACATCTGAAATGACAGGAACCAGCGCACCCGGGATACTGGTGGAATGACATCTGAAGTGACAGGAACCAGCGCACCGGGATACTGGTGGAATGACATCTGAAATGACAGGGTACCAGCGCACCCGGGATACTGGTGGAATGACATCTGAAATGACAGGAACCAGCGCACCCGGGATACTGGTGGAATGACATCTGAAGTGACAGGAACCAGCGCACCCGGGGCGTGGGATAAACACTGTGGATCCATAAAATCAAGAGGCCGTCAATAAAGAGTGGGTGGCTAGCCAGAATGACGGCTACTGCCTGGAGACAATACCCTTATTCAATAAACATACACATGGTTACTGTGACTCCAACATCGCTCTAAGCTACAACAGCAAGAGGAAATGTGGAAAAAAGGATTTGCACTCACAAAGTGGGGAGTAGCTGGCTTGTTACGGCGGTTACTACCCCAAACCAAATAAGCCTGATACTTCACTTTCAATGCATATCCAGCATAGCTCTCTGCTTCAACGGCAGGGGAGAAGAAAAACTGATACTTCACGCATATCCAGCATAGCTTTCTGCTTCAATGGCAGGGGAGAAGAAAACCTGATACTTCACGCATATCCAGCATAGCTCTCTGCTTCAACGGCAGGGGAGAAGAAAAACTGATACTTCACGCATATCCAGCATAGCTCTCTGCTTCAACGGCAGGGGAGAAGAAAAACTGATACTTCACGCATATCCAGCATAGCTCTCTGCTTCAACGGCAGGGGAGAAGAAAAAACTGATACTTCACGCATATCCAGCATAGCTCTCTGCTTCAACGGCAGGGGAGAAGAAAAACTGATACTTCACGCATATCCAGCATAGCTCTCTGCTTCAACAGCAGGGGAGAAGAAAAAAGGATTCGCACTCACAAAGCGGGGAGTAGCTGGCTTGTTACGGCGGTTACTACCCCAAACCAAATAAGCCTGATACTTCACTTTCAATGCATATCCTGCTTCAACGGCAGGGGAGAAGAAAAACTGATACTTCACGCATATCCAGCATAGCTCTCTGCTTCAACGGCAGGGGAGAAGAAAAACTGATACTACAAGCATATCCAGCATAGCTCCCTGCTTCAACAGCAGGGGAGAAGAAAAACAACCAATAAGGGCTGAACAACACAGTCTGGGTAAAACAAATAAGCATGGGTGTAGCTTGCTTATTGCGGCGGTTACTTCCCCTACTACCCATAACTAATCAAGCTTGATATTTCACTTGGTTGCAGCTCCATCACTGCTCTCTACATTAATGGTGGGGGTGGAAGGGAAATAGAACCAAAGAGCTAAGAGAAACAGATAAGTATGAGAAAAAAATGTGAAGCTTGCTGGGCAGACTGGATGGGCCGTTTGGTCTTCTTCTGCCGTCATTTCTATGTTTCTATGTTTCTATACTGGTGGAATGACATCTGAAGTGACCGGTACCAGCGCACCCGGGATACTGGTGGAATGACATCTGAAATGACAGGTACCAGCGCACCCGGGATACTGGTGGAATGACATCTGAAATGACTGGTACCAGCGCACCCGGGATACTGGTGGAATGACATCTGAAATGACAGGAACCAGCGCACCCGGGATACTGGTGGAATGACATCTGAAATGACAGGAACCAGCGCACCCGGGATACTGGTGGAATGACATCTGAAATGACAGGTACCAGCGCACCCGGGATACTGGTGGAATGACATCTGAAATGACAGGTACCAGCGCACCCGGGATACTGGTGGAATGACATCTGAAATGACCGGTACAGCGCACCCGGGATACTGGTGGAATGACATCTGAAATGACAGGTACCAGCGCACCCGGGATACTGGTGGAATGACATCTGAAATGACCGGTACCAGCGCACCCGGGATACTGGTGGAATGACATCTGAAATGACCGGTACCAGCGCACCCGGGATACTGGTGGAATGACATCTGAAATGACAGGTACCAGCGCACCCGGGATACTGGTGGAATGACATCTGAAATGACAGGTACCAGCGCACCCGGGATACTGGTGGAATGACATCTGAAGTGACAGGAACCAGCGCACCCGGGATACTGGTGGAATGACATCTGAAATGACAGGTACCAGCGCACCCGGGATACTGGTGGAATGACATCTGAAATGACAGGTACCAGCGCACCCGGGATACTGGTGGAATGACATCTGAAATGACCGGTACCAGCGCACCCGGGATACTGGTGGAATGACATCTGAAATGACCGGTACCAGCGCACCCGGGATACTGGTGGAATGACATCTGAAATGACCGGAACCAGCGCACCCGGGATACTGGTGGAATGACATCTGAAATGACAGGTACCAGCGCACCCGGGATACTGGTGGAATGACATCTGAAGTGACAGGAACCAGCGCACCCGGGATACTGGTGGAATGACATCTGAAGTGACAGGTACCAGCGCACCCGGGATACTGGTGGAATGACATCTGAAGTGACCGGTACCAGCGCACCCGGGATACTGCTGGAATGACATCTGAAGTGACAGGTACCAGCGCACCCGGGATACTGCTGGAATGACATCTGAAGTGACAGGTACCAGCGCACCCGGGATACTGCTGGAATGACATCTGAAGTGACAGGTACCAGCGCACCCGGGATACTGCTGGAATGACATCTGAAATGACAGGTACCAGCGCACCCGGGATACTGGTGGAATGACATCTGAAATGACAGGAACCAGCGCACCCGGGATACTGGTGGAATG
Source organism: Rhinatrema bivittatum (assembly GCF_901001135.1). Classification (NCBI taxonomy): domain Eukaryota; kingdom Metazoa; phylum Chordata; class Amphibia; order Gymnophiona; family Rhinatrematidae; genus Rhinatrema; species Rhinatrema bivittatum. The sequence continues at coordinate 76,500,975 of NC_042628.1, read as the reverse complement.
ACATCTGAAATGACAGGTACAGCGCACCCGGGATACTGGTGGAATGACATCTGAAATGACAGGAACCAGCGCATCCGGGATACTGGTGGAATGACATCTGAAATGACAGGAACCAGCGCACCCGGGATACTGGTGGAATGACATCTGAAATGACAGGTACCAGCGCACCCGGGATACTGGTGGAATGACATCTGAAATGACAGGTACCAGCGCACCCGGGATACTGGTGGAATGACATCTGAAGTGACAGGAACCAGCGCACCCGGGATACTGGTGGAATGACATCTGAAGTGACCGGTACCAGCGCACCCGGGATACTGGTGGAATGACATCTGAAATGACAGGAACCAGCGCACCCGGGATACTGGTGGAATGACATCTGAAATGACAGGTACCAGCGCACCCGGGATACTGGTGGAATGACATCTGAAGTGACCGGTACCAGCGCACCCGGGATACTGGTGGAATGACATCTGAAATGACCGGTACCAGCGCACCCGGGATACTGGTGGAATGACATCTGAAATGACAGGTACCAGCGCACCCGGGATACTGGTGGAATGACATCTGAAGTGACCGGGTACCAGCGCACCCGGGATACTGGTGGAATGACATCTGAAATGACAGGAACCAGCGCACCCGGGATACTGGTGGAATGACATCTGAAGTGACCGGTACCAGCGCACCCGGGATACTGGTGGAATGACATCTGAAATGACCGGTACCAGCGCACCCGGGATACTGGTGGAATGACATCTGAAATGACAGGTACCAGCGCACCCGGGATACTGGTGGAATGACATCTGAAATGACAGGTACCAGCGCACCCGGGATACTGGTGGAATGACATCTGAAATGACAGGAACCAGCGCACCCGGGATACTGGTGGAATGACATCTGAAATGACAGGTACAGCGCACCCGGGATACTGGTGGAATGACATCTGAAATGACCGGTACCAGCGCACCCGGGATACTGGTGGAATGACATCTGAAATGACAGGTACCAGCGCACCCGGGATACTGGTGGAATGACATCTGAAATGACAGGTACCAGCGCACCCGGGATACTGGTGGAATGACATCTGAAATGACAGGTACAGCGCACCCGGGATACTGGTGGAATGACATCTGAAATGACAGGTACCAGCGCACCCGGGATACTGGTGGAATGACATCTGAAATGACAGGTACCAGCGCACCCGGGATACTGGTGGAATGACATCTGAAATGACAGGTACCAGCGCACCCGGGATACTGTACGGGCGCTGCACACCGCTCTACACAGTAAAATGGATTGCGCACGCCCACCGCTTCATGGAGGCGCTGTTACTCTGATAAAGTGGAACCTGGGTCGAAGACCGCTTACCTTGAGTCCGAGAGACACAGGAACTGAAGATCGTCCACTCAGGAACCAAGAAGAGACAATCCCGTGGATATGCAACCTGTAGAGTAATCCAGATAGGCAGTCCAGGTCAGGGCAGGCAGCAGACACAGGAACCAAGGCAAACAAATCCAGTAGGCAGGCAGCAGGCAGAGAAATCCAATTAGAGAGTCCAGGTCAGGGCAGGCAGCAGACACAGGAACCAAGGCAAACAAATCCAGTAGGCAGGCAGCAGGCAGAGAAATCCAATTAGAGAGTCCAGGTCCAGGAGCTGAAGCAACAGGCACGGCAAGCAGCAAAAACACTCCCCAAACGCACTGTGGCCGAAGCGAGGAGCCCAGGAAGAAGCTCTCCTTAAATGTCAATTCTTCCCGCGCAAACTGAAGCCGGTCGGCGTCTGACGTCAGGGGGCGTGTTCAAGGCGCGAATCGTGCGAGACCTCGCCTCCGGCGTCAGGGATGATTTCCTGACGTCCTTGGAGGACGCCGACCCCGTGAGGGGCGAAGGCGTGCTGCTGGTGTCGCGGGAACGACCCTGCCGGACGCGGGATCACGCTGACATCGGGGGGAAGTTCCGCCGGTACTGGAAATGGTAACAGGCGCTTTGGACGCCGCTTGGATTTGCGTCTAATTTGAATACTGAATCGAGCGGCATGTGAACCAAAATATGCGCGCGGCAAACGAGGGTGCGCCCGGCACTGCCGCACTGTTTCTTACGCATCCTTACTGCATCGGCCCGAGTGTCAGCCCTGGAGACCGCTGCTCATAGCAGAGATTGGTCTTGCTATCTGTTGCCTCTCCGCAGGGAATCTGGTTGAGGTGCTGGGGGGTTTATGCCTCATGGGATAGGACAGGCCTTTTAGGATTTCTTGATACAAATATGAGAAACTCGCTGCGTATGTCTCTCATAACTGGTAAGATTCTTTTGTTCTGTTCATATTCCCTATTTCTCATTATATATTACTCTGTGACTACTTTCCAAAATATCCTTTAACCTTCCATAATCTATCATCAACATAATACCTAGATTAATATCTGCATTAATAGAAATGAAGCAAGCATATAAAATGTAGGTATGCAATTCTATAGTACAAAAAGCTTTCCTGAAACTAATCTGGGTGCGTGCCAGGTGCTTTCAGCTTCAGCCGATTTTTCTGAGCCTGTGCCGGGCCGAGCTGCTGCAGCCGGCCAAGGACAATATTTAACTTCGTGTGCGAGCTGCCATTAAATAAGCAGCAATTTCATGACTTTGTGGCGTTGCCGTTTTGTGCTCAGTAATGCTGGTGACCTTGGCACTTTGAGGAGTTCTTGTTGGAAGAAGGGAGTGCCAGGGGGGAAAACCTGTGAAGGCTGCGTGTAGGCGGTAAGATGTGCCAGAATGCTCTTAATAGTTCCTAGCAAGGGAGTAGCAGAGCCTACCTAGCATCCCACACGCTGAGAATGAGTTATCTCTCTCAGCAGAAAATATTCACTGCTCCCAAACAAGCTATGAACTGACCTTGTAAGAAAACAAAATGATGTGCAATCGTTATAAACAGATAGCACGACAGCATTTTTCTCTCCTAAGAGTCACAGTAATGCATACCCTCCGCTGGAAGATTTTGGGGTATCCGCCAGTTAGGTTAGATCAGGGGGGTAGGGAAGACTCCACTGCCCTTCAGGTCTCAGCCAGGGGCTGGATCAGAGCAACTTGCAAGAGGATGCCTGAGATTTTTGTGAAGATTTTGTTTGAGTTCCAGGGGAGGACGTTCCTTGCCGTCCTTGATATCTGTAGCGAGATCCTGTGCTCCCTGCGACTGGACTGTTCCTAAGAAAATCCCATTGAGACAACGGAAGAAGAGGAGAACCCTGATTAAGACCTAAAGTTCTTCTTTGAGGGCACCCATCAGGCATTTTCACCCTGGGAAAAAGACAGGCTGGGGAGACTAATTCATTCTGCCCTCAGTATTTTGGAAGGGGTTTTCCATGCAACGTGTAAGGCTGATCCTGGGAATCTGACTTTTCCAAACCCCGGCACGTGAGCGTTTCCCTGCCCGTTACGGAGAGTCACTTGCACAAATACAAGTGAGACTTGTGGTTTCCATCTGATGTGGACGGTGCCGATTTGCACTTAAGAACTTTCACGTCAACGCTTTATTTTCGTAAACTCGGCCTAAGCCTTCGGTGTATTTTGTTGGCCCTCACGTGCCTTAAGGTTGAAAGAGAACTTTTCACTCCTCCCCCCCCAGAGCAACAAACGGAGCCACCCCTGCCCCCTTGGGGCCTTGGAAGATTTATTCCTCCCCCCCTGGCCCAGGGCCTTCACCTGTGCCAGCGCAGGAGAAGGTTAAAGGATTGGCACCCGGCTCGTGTGCACCTCTCCTCCTGGCCCTGGATTTCTCCTTGCCAATTTGGGCAGCTGTGAAGCGTCTTCTAACTACTGGCAATGGTGGTGGCTGTTGTAGACCAAAATTACTTCTCCATACTTTGAATCTGATGTTGTGAACATCAACTCCCCTGGCCTCCGATGGCTGTTAGTTGTAAAGCTTACTCTGTGCTTATGGCCAGGGACACAAGAACACTTAGACTCAGTAAAAAGTATAATGTATTTTTATTAGTCAATATAAGTGTTCTCGGGAGATGCTGGGTACTGGGTGCCCTTCGTCTTACAATCTGACCAGCATCTCCCTGGATACAGGAAGTGATCCGTCTTTTATAGGAAACATTCAAATACAGGAAAAGGATAGAAGGTTCTAGAGACTTGCATGACTGCCCAAAGGATCATTTACATAAGTTGTGATGTCAACTGCATGATTAAATCATCCCTAACTATCCCTGATTGGCTTCCCAGGATGTGTAGCCCATTTCCCATGGCTCTCTTTGTTAATTGTTTTCCGATCCTCTCCTGTAGGCCCCCCCGGCCCAGTCAGGATTTGAGAATTGCCACAATGAATATGCAGGAGTTAGATTTGCATAGACTGAGTCTCGATGTATGCAAATCTATCTCCTGCATACTCATTATGGATCCCCTGCGTCTGGGTCCTCCTGGAGGCGCGCCTAACGCTGTGTTAGTGCACGTGGGATGGGTGGGCGGCCGCTCTCCTGTTCACCACCACCACGTCTTACTGCATTTCTTCTCCCAGGGGATCTCCTTCTCTTGCTTAACTGACAAGACCACTGGAAAAACACAAAAGCAGAAGGGAGGGTGGTGTGATGAAGGACATGAAGGGAGGGTGGTGTGATGAAGGACATCTATGGGAGTTAGACAGGAGCAGGCCCGGTGCTAGCTTTTTGCTGCCCTGTGCGAACAATTACTGTGCTCTCCCCCCATTCATTCATGGTTTGTCCTAGGCCCACCCAAAAAAATCCCAGCTCCTTCCGTGATACAAACTTTGGGTATTAGGTGCCCTAGGCGAACCTTATAGTCTTGCACATTAAATATAAGAACATAAGAAGATGCCATACTGGGTCAGACCAAGGGTCCATCAAGCCCAGCATCCTGTTTCCAACAGTGGCCAATCCAGGCCATAAGAGCCCGGCAAGTACCCAAAAACTAAGTCTATTCCATGTTACCATTGCTAGTAATAGCAGTGGCTATTTTCTAAGTGAACTTAATTAATAGCAGGTAATGGACTTCTCCTCCAAGAACTTATCAAATCCTTTTTTAAACACAGCTATACTAACTGCACTAACCACATCCTCTGGCAACAAATTCCAGAGTTTAATTGTGCGTTGAGTAAAAAAGAACTTTCTCCGATTAGTTTTAAATGTGCCCCATGCTAACTTCATGGAGTGCCCCCTAGTCTTTCTACTATCCGAAAGAGTAAATAACCGATTCACATCTACCCGTTCTAGACCTCTCATGATCTTAAAGACCTCTATCATATCCCCCCTCAGCCGTCTCTTCTCCAAGCTGAACATCCCTAATCTCTTCAGCCTTTCCTCATAGGGGAGCTGTTCCATCCCCTGTATTCTCATCTCATCTCCTGTTTTCTCATCTCATGCATCGCATGAGAATACAGGAAGTGCTAGCACTGCGAGTGTTGAATTACTACGGGGCCAGCACTTGAGGAGGAGCTGCCGGACAGGCTTCTTCTGCTGCCAGTGGGATGGGCTCTTCCGGTGGCCGCACAGACCTCCTGCTTCTTCCACCAGCAGTTGTAAAGGCCTCTCCTTGCTCCAGACACCGCCCAGAGTGTGCTGCCTGTGCAATTGTATGGTTTGCACACCTTGTCGTGCCAGATCTCAACAGGAGCTATTGGGGAAAAAAAGCAGGCTGGAACAAGTAAGATGGCTGCAGTGAGACTACATTGCCCACAATTCCTGAGAACTAGCATCTGGCATAATAGCAATCAGCTGAGGCAGGAATGCTTAGCAGTTTTACTGCTATAGGCTGTTAGGCACTATAAGAAAGGGAGTTTTAATGCCAAAAAGGGGACAGAGGGGAGGAAGCAGCAGCAGCATCCAGTGGCCTAGCCACGGGTGGGCATGGACGGAGCATGGCACACCCATTTCCTGCTCAGGCCCACCCAATCAGCATTGCCCAGCACTGAGGAAAGGCCCAGTCACAGAGCCAGCGTAGAACTCATCCCGTGCATCCCGAGGAAGAGGTCCGTCTCAGGGCTATCGCAGAGCTCATCCTTTGTGGCCTGAGAAGAGGGCTGCTGCAAAGCTCATCCCAAGAGGCCCATGAAGAAGAGACCCATCGCAGGGCCATCACAGAGATCATTCGATGCAGCTCAAGGCCCGTCGCAGAGCTGCTGCAGAGCTCATCCTGTGCAACTCAAGAAGACACCCATTGCAGCAGGGAAGCCCAGAAGAGTGGTCCCTGATAGTGTGTGTGTGTGTTTTCAGAGAACATATGTGAGTGAGAAGCCTGTGTGTGTGTGAGTGAGAGAGAGTGTGTGGATGTGAGAGCGTAGGAGTGGGAGCCTGCATGTGAGAGAGTATGTAAGAGTGAGAACATGTGTATGTTTTGTGTGTGGAAGTGGGAACCTGTGTATGAGAGAGCATATGAGTGAGAGCCTGCATGTGAGTATGGGAACTTGGGTAAGAGAGAGAGGGTGTGTGTATGTTGGAGTGGGAGCCTGTGTGTGGGAGAGAAAGCATGCAAGACTGAGAGCCTGTGTGTGTGTATGAGAGAGGAAGGAAAGAAGACAGGAGGAGAAAGAATAAGAGACCTTGAAAAAGAAATTAAGAAAAGACAGACAAGGGGGAAAACCAGACTGAGACCAACCAATTAGAAAAACAAGATCAGACAACAAAGTTAAAAAAATTTTTTTTACTTTTAGCCAAAATATGGAATTTGCCGTCTTTGGGAATGTGCATTTCTTATATATTTGTAGTTTGCTTTTCTCGGGCTTTCCATTTCGGTCTTGTCTGTGTGTTTCTGTTTCTAATCTGTATTAGGTAAGGGCCTGTGCTGCGCATGTGTGAGAGAGGTGCAGTATTTCAGCTACTGTGTAGTTTCTCTTTAGGGATTTGTAGCAGTCCAGCTTGTTTTCCCAGTAGGTGATGTATTGGTGTTCTAGGGCCTGGTGTAATGTTTGCCTTGCTGCCTTTTCATAGATAAGGTTGCTGCTCTTTGTGAGTCCTAAGAGTTACTGCTGTTATGGTATAGCAAAGTTCTAGGTGGGTTTTTTTTAAATTATATTTTGTAGGTGTTTGTGTTACTTTACAAAGTGTTTTTTTATTGTTTATATTTAAGGAATTGTTTAATTTATGATTTGTTGTTTGAATTATGATCTGGTGAATATATTGTACATCAAACCGATCAGGGTTGACCTGCGTGTGTGGTTAATAAGAATGAATAATAATAATAATAAGTGTTTGGCAGTGGTGGGATTTGTTTTGCTGTTCCCGAGGTGCCCATCAGAATTTTAATTTTATAATTGTTTGCATGTTGGCTTGTCCTAGTTCTGTTCTGCACCCCTTGCAAATCGTCAGTTCATAGGATTAGTAAGATTGTTGCTGTTTTATCGTAGTTATGATGTACTCTGCATTTTTGGACAGAGGATTCATAAAAGAATACATTGATAGTTGTTTTGTTACGTATTTGGATCTAATGTTTCTGTTAAGTATTCTTTGTACTTTTTACATGATATTGTATATTTACAAACTGCAATAAATTAATACAGATCAATAAGCTATTTTTAGAGTTGGTAAGTGCTTGAATTAAAATATTTTAAACCATCACTCAGGATGCATGATGGCTGCTGCAGACTACTTGGAAAGCCGTTGTCAGGTGCACTCTATGGCATTATTTATCGATAAGAGAAAAGCTGGTGGAGCTCAAACCTAAATGCCTACTGCCCACCCATGTTATCCTTCAGCCTCCCCAAAAATTCAGCTCGGGCTCTGCCACTGGCGAGAGCGGCAGCAGCCTGGGGGAATCCTCTGCTGAGGACCCGTCCGTCAGAGCCGGACTTGGACGCTGGCAATGTCCATAAGCCATTTACAGAGGCACTGAGCCAGGGGCAGGGAAATGGGCTCAGTTTAGAGCACGAGTGAGAGCAGAGTAAAAGCTAGGTTTACACTGGGCTAGGCGATGTCTGGATTTTGAGAGGTTGGGCCGTGTATAAAAGCTACTTTATTGTGTCTAAAGATCTGAGAGTTAATTAACGTAAACAGGATGGGCAGCACAGTTGCAGGAAGATTCCTTCTCTTAGGTGGTAGGAATGGGAAAAGCTGAGCACCTATTACTAAATCAGGGACCGTGGTTTCTTTGTTTCTGTGAAAACACTAAAATCCCCTTGGGTGAATGTGGCTGCGGATATAAGGAATTCATATCTGCAGGTAGTGGATATTAGTTGGGCTGTTTTGAAGCTTGAGAGGGGCGGGTGTGACAGCCTGAGGAAAGGGAAAGCTGGTAATTATTAATTCCCTCCCTGGAAGCTGCCGTGGGAAAGCCTGCATGAGGAGAGAGACCTACCTCAGATTCTCCTCCCCAGCGAAGGCCGAAGGGGACACAACTTAGTTAAAAACATTGCTCTTACCTAATTGCTAATCGGAAGTGGAGAGTGAACCAGAAAGGATTAGAACCATTATAAGCAATTAAGCCATAGCTATGTGAGTTTTCTGTTGGTAATGCTAAGACTGACCGGCTGATACAGTAAGAAATGCGGGACAGCAGGGGCTGGTATAACTGAGCGTCCATTTTGCTGACCGCTGACCGGCAAGCAGATTTTTTTTTTACTTTTTTTTTTTTTAAGTTTTGTTTCCTCCGACTTAACATTGCTAGGATATTAAGTTGGAGGGTGTACAGAAAAGCAGTGAGAATGGAAAGCTGCCTGGTATGTGTGAATGGTAACCTGCCTGGGTGTGGTTGTGGGTGGGTTTGTGTGTAGTGGTGAATGGTAACCTATCTGGATGTATATGGGTGAGTATGAATTGTGGCCTGCTTGGGGGGGGGGGGATGTGAATAAGAGCCTTCCTGAGTGTGTGTGAGAAAGAGAGAGAGACAGAAAGATCATGTTGGAGTGAGAGCCTGTATGAGGGAGAGTATGGGTATGTGGGAGTGGGAGCCTGCGTGTGTGAGACAGCATGTGAGAGTGGAGTCTGTGTGTATGTTTATGGAAATGGGAACATGTATAAGAGCATGTAAGAATGGGAGTGTGGATGTGAGAGAAAGTATATGGAGAGTGAGAGCGAGAGCCTGCATGTGAGAGAGCATATGAGAGTGGGAGCAGGAGCCTGTGGGTATGTGAGAGAGAGCATGCAGGAGTGGGATCCTGTATGAGAGAAAGCTTGTGTGTGAGCATGCAGTGAGCATGAGCCTGTGTGTGTGTGTATGGAGGAAGGAAAAAGACAGTAGAAAAGAGAAGAAACAGAATAAAAGAAACCTTGAAAAAGGAATAAGAAAAAGACAGACACAGGGAAAAAAAAAGAGACTGGGACCAACCAATTAGAAAAATAAGATCAGACAATAAAGGTAAAAACAAAAAGATTTTGCCTTTCAGCAATTGGAATATGCCATCTTTGGGAATGTGCATTTATTATATATTTGTATTTTGCTTTTTCTTCAGTATTTCAGAGTTCAGAATAAGATTTCTTGGTCTTTCTATTTCAGTTTTGCCTGCATGTTTCTGTTTCTAATTTGTAGTCCCTTATTAGATAAGGTCTGTCTGTGATGTGCATGTGTGACAACGCTGCGGTATTTTGATTAGCGGGTACTTTCTCTGTAGGGATTTTGTGCCAGTCTGGCTTGTTCTGTTTGCCCAGTAGGTCTTGTATTAGTGTTCTAGGGTCTGGTGTGTTTTACAGGCACACGCGCGGGAGAGCCTGTGTGTGTGAGAGAGGGAGTGTGTCTGAGAGCATTGGCATGTATAGAGAAAGGAAATGTGTGACAGAATGAATGTGTTAGCATGTGTGTGTGAATGAGAGAGAGAGGAGATAGCACCACAGAAATTATCTCCCCCAATCTAGGAAAATCTCAGGGGGAGTGGAAATCAAAAGGTCCCAGGTATGGAGAGCAGGAAATTTTACCCTTATTGGGTGTAATTTGATTTTTCTGTTTTGAAATATTTTAATGTTTTTTGGGGGGAACTAGAACTTTTTAAATAATTGGATGTTTTATTCATCAGATGTTTTGAAATATTTTATTGATGTTTGGAAAATATAACACATTTTTGCAAGTTTTTTTTTTAATTATTGGATGTTTGTCAGCTGTTTTGACTTTTATTCTTTTTATTAGTATGGTTTTTATATCTCTTGATTTTATTGCTTGATGATGTGCGAGGAATGATGTTTCTGTTTTTCCATTCTTGCACTACATAATTCAGTCTGGGTTTTGTTGCACATTTCTGTTTTGTTTTTAGTGAGGGTTTCTCTCTACTTTAAAGGCCCCACTTCTTGTGTAACTTGCATTCTTGCTGTGAAAATGTTGGTAACTTATCTCTGGCTTTTACGGCATTGTGGACCTCGCTTCCTCATTTCTGTTTTTAAACAGAAGTTTGCTCTTTATTTATTTCATTGGATGCAGAAAGTGGTTTTGAATGTTCCTGCAGAAAATATTTTTTCATTCACATAATTTATTTAAAAAGCTGTTAGTAGATTAGGTGATTATTTTAAGGGATTAGCTAATGTTCCCTCTAAGGACTGGGTTAATGTGAGCATGAAATTGATAGGCTTTTTGAGTGGTGCTCACAGGGTAGTGTAGGAGGGGGGATGGTGTTCTAGGGCACCTTTTCTGGTGCACCACCAGCTTCAGCAGTCAGCCTATGCCCCTGCCCCCAGGGTGTGCTGCACTCTTTCCTTCCCTGCCAGTGGTTACAGCAGCAGATTATGAAGCAGGGAAGCCAGGGGTCAAACCCCTCTATTGCTGCATGGCCTTATTTTACTAAGCATTTTCCCCATAGAGACAGAATGGGAGAAAACCCTTAATAAATCAGGTCCTTAGACTGTTAAGTGCTTTGGGGATAGTGAAATCCCTACAGTATCTTTGGCGTGCTGAAAAGTAGAATATAAATAATTTAATTAAATCTGATCCCCTTTCCTTCTCACCTCACTTCCCTCTCACCTCTTCCTCTCCCTTCCTTCTCTCCCTTCTTATTCCCTTCCCTCCTTCACTTTACGCTCACTCCTTTCATTCACTCCCCTCTCCTTCTCCACATTCACTCAACCCCCTCTCTTATGCTAGCAGGGGATTGGCCTCCCCACTGTTAAGCTCCCCACCCACGGTCGTCCCGCGCACGGGACCGCTCACCTTCGGGGTCACACAGCGGGTCCCGGTCCTGTCTCCCTCGCGACCCTTGTAAGTCCAGCTAGGCACCGGCGTCCAGCGGCAGCGGTCGCCGGGCCTTCGGTCGCACTCCAGGCCTCACGCCGGGCCTCGGCGTCTCAGCAGTTAGCCACGCCCGCGCGCAGACCTGCCACCTGATGTAGGTTCCAGGGCGGGGCCTAGTTCTGCGACGCACCCTGATTGAACTCATATTAAAAGGAAGTTCCTGGACTCACTTCCTTGCCTTGGCATGTGCTGCAATGCCTGAGGTGAAGAGATCTTGATCTGAAGGTTGTGGGTTCAAGTCCCACTCTCGGCGCTTCCTTGAATTGATTCCTCATTCGTGGGTCCCAGTCCACACATCCTTGATTCTAAGACCACTCGTTTCCAAGCTTGTGGGTTCAAGAATTCCAAGAGCATCTACATGTCGGGTCAGTTTGTTCCTGAGGTTTGCCCTTGCTTGTGTTCTGTTCCAGTTCCGTACCTGCTTCCTTCTTCCAGTGTTTGTTGTTTGTCTCCCTGGTCTTACCCCGGACTGACTTACTGGTAAAGACCTCAGCTTGTTCCAGACCTGCCTGCCTGACCTCTGGATCTTGACTCTTGCTTCGCTGGCCACTCCTTGGACTGATTCCTGGACTCTGACCTTGCTTGATGCTGGCTCTGTCCCTAGCCTTGACCTCACCATCTCTATATTGGTTCACTCTCCTCTAACCTGTTTTTCCAGCCTCGAACCTGACAGTGCTCCTCTAGTGTCTGTGGGCAGGCCGGACTTATACTCTCCCAGGAGACCCTGCAAGGCCCACTTAAGTCCATGCGGCCCGGGTTCCTACGGGCTCCTCCCGGGGGGGGGGGGGGGGGAACCGCGGGCTTCCAGTGGTGAAGCTCTACACTGCCTCTGTCTCCTTCCGTGCTCCGCCCACTGTGGACACTCCCTGTACTACCACAGGACAAGGGTCCACCCCCGAGCGCAACACCCACCAATGATGCTCTTCAACTGTGCAGGTCAAACCAGCTCTTCTTCCATGGTAAGAGGCGCCCATTGGAATGAAGGAACCTTCCGCAAACCCTGAATTGACCTCAACATACATGTAAGGCTGTAGATCCTCAACATGGCATTGCTTATTCTCTAAAAGTTTATGGATAAGCATTGCCGTTTTGTATTTAATTACCATTCAAGTGGAAGCTAGTGTAGGTAATGCAAAATAAGGGTGATATGGTCCTAATATTTGAGCCAGTCAGCTGAATTGTGAATGATATGGAGTGCTCTGAGTGTTGGCTGGCATCCCAATGTAAAACTGAGTTGCAATAGTCAAGGCTGTCTAACAGGACCCGAAGTACAGATCGAAATTCAGTTGGGCCTAACAAGGGCTTCAGTCTCTGCAATAAATGTAACTTAAAAAATCCAGCCTTGATAAGAGATTTTACTTGATCGTGGTTTGATGAGTTAGTCTAAAATAACACCAAGAAGCTCTACATGTTATTCAATTAGAATTTGCCAGTTATCCAAGCTGAAGACAGAGGGGACAATCTCAGAAGATGACCTCGGGTCAATCATAACTACTGTTTTGTTTTTTCGTATTCAGAGCTAATTTATACCCCCTTAATCAGACTAACGGTGAACCCAAAGCAGTTTGCAAAATAATCAATATTTATTTATTTATTTATTTATTTTTAGATTTTTTTATATACCGGTGTTCCTATATGAAATAAAGATCACATCGGTTTACATTGAAACAGAACATGAAAATTGCCAAAAGGCATTACATAGAACAAGGTTATGAAACTTGGAACAGTGTACATAAGTTCAAAATTTAACAATAACGTTGTAACATTGATGACCAAAAGATAAAGGAGAAAAAAAAAAAAAAAAAAGACTTAAACAATTAAGTTGACAGGTCTTATTGAGCATAAAAATTATAACGTATAAGTGAGAAAGTCTCAAGTGTCCTGCAGCAAGAGATTAGATACCGAAGTAGGTAGTGGTATGGAAAATGGGGGTTTGTGAAGAAGATATGTTCTTGCTGGTTGGAGGGGAAAAAATGATGATCATGGTCCTGGAAAAGCTTGGCTAAAGAGCCAGGTTTTAAGTTTTTTTTTGAATGAAGAGTGGCAGAACTCAAGCCGAATGTCTGGTGGGAGCGCATTCCATTGAATGGGGCCTGCTGTAGATATGGCACGTTTATGATGCGAGGATTTTGTTGAAGGTACATAGAGTGTGCCTTTATATGCTCCTCTGATGGGTCTAGAGGAGGAGTGAGGGCGTAGTTGGTTACATAATTGAAGAGGAGAGATATTGTGAATGGATTTATGAATTACGGTGAGTACTTTATATAGGATCCTTTGCTTTATAGGCAGCCAGTGGAGGAGCTTGAGAATGGGGGTGATGTGATCTCTTTTATTCGTATTGGTAAGGATTCTGGCTGCAGAGTTCTGTAGCATTTGGAGGGGTTTGATGGATGAATATGGAAGGCCAAAGAGAAGCGAATTGCAATAGTCGACTTTTGATAGAATAATGGCTTGTAGGACCATCCGAAAATCGTTGAAATAAAGAAGAGGCTTCAATTTTTTTAAGACTTGTAACTTATACAATGTAACAATACATAAAAATACAACAGTTCATCAATAATCAAAAAGTACCTCAGTTAAATATAATTATTAAAACAGAAACATAGCACGATCCTGGCCAGCTCTGCAGTGAGATTTGTCGCCAGCACAGCAGTAGTGATCCATTCCTTGCTGCAGGGGAGGCCAAGGCGCAAGAGGGCGCTGACCATTCTCTGTTTTTCTATAATTGAGTGAGAAAGGAGAATAAATAGCTGGGTTTGGAATCAGAGGAGTCTGTCACTTGTGGGTGAAAGCTCTGTAAAGACTCAGTGAGCAACATAAGTGGAAGAAAGGGAGACAAAGCGACGAGTAAAAGGGATAGCGAGAGACAATGGGTCATACGAAAGGCACTTAAACACCAAACCAAACCTGCTTTAGCAATCCAGAATTAAAAAACATTTGGACTGAGCACTAGAAAGATCAAAACTGAAAATCTCACTCAAGATCGAAAACACAGCCTAGAGCAATTATATCTGCTGGAAAGTGCAGTCAAAGAATGTCAAACACCATTAGACAGCACTATAAAACTACAGGAAATCGAGCAATGCCTGCAGACGCTCGAGAAAAGCAGGTGGCCCCGCTAGGACACGAAATGAAATGCTGAAATCTACGCGTCCAGGAAGCAGAAGGAAAATTATTCTGCCATCTGGTCATTTCCCTAAGACGTGGTCCAAAGGGTTCACCCAAAAGATTATAGAAGGATTAGTGTTAACAATAACATTGGCAAAATGTTCTGCACTGTCCTCAACAAAAGACGGCCAAAATTCCTAATGAGCAGCAAAACCATGCACAGCGCTCAGACTGCAATCCCAGCATTCCCTCAAGAAAAAGACCTTACGTACACTGCTGGCAACAAGGATTTGCCAGCAGTGTACATAAGGTCTTGTTGCCAGCAGTGTACATAAGGTCTTTTTCTTGAGGGAGCCTCTTGCCTTAGCCTACCTACCTAGCACAGGAAAGAAAAAAGGCAGGAAATCCTTGCCAAAATTAAAATAAACAATTCTGCAACCTATTTGCAGTTTGATTTCCATTGCTCAGTAGAGAACGAAACTTGTAATGCTACCGAGCCTGTACAGCTGATTCAGTTATGATTGCAAAGGACCCTGCAATTAATATTGTTATTGTGCCTGCAAGTTTAATTTTAATTTGATTATAATCCACCTTGGAAAAAGGAAGAATAGCACATGTTTTACATAAATAAACCTCCCTTCCTCTGCACTCAGGCAGGCCAATCCCCACAAGTGGGTTGTGCACCTCTACCAGCAGATGGAGACAGAGTAAAAGCTGACATCATGAACATATAGCCCTGCCCCGACATCAGTCCACCAGTATTCTCCATCTCTAGCAGACGACGGACATGCATTTCCCTTCAGGGGATTGCTTGTAGTAAAATAATAATAATAATAATAATGAGAAAAAGGAGATTTTTGGAGATCACTTGAGCTCCTGACGTGACACCTGTGGCTCTTTCCCTCAGCTGAGCATTTTCAGTCCAGAAGCCTACCTCAGGCATGGACTTTAAAAAAAAAAAAATGCAGTTGGAGCCAGAGGGAGGGCTCAGTGGTGACGGCTTGTGCCCTCTCCTGTAGCCAGAGACCCATTCGTGCTCTTAGCCAGGGAAGGCTGAGCTCGGGAACGCAAAAAAAAAAGAAGAGAAAAACGTGTCAGGAAGTTTTAGTTTCCTTCTTCCTTCCTTAGCGGGTCTCCTTCCCTGGGTGCTGGGTGTTCGGCGTCCTTTCCTCCCCCTTCCCTCTCACTTCTCTGCGGAGTTTAGTGTGGAGCAGAGATGGTGCAGGCTTGGTGGGTTGAGCAACCCTTGGCTAGGCCCCGCTCAAAAGGCTCGGTTTCTTCAGCCGTGTGGTAGGCCGCGGTGGCGTTTCTTCCGTGCACCAGTGGGTGAGCACACGGCGTGGCAGTGCACGGACGTAAGTGCACGTGTGCATGAATACTTGGGCGTGTAAGGCTGCGGCCTATATTTGGGCACATTCTTGAACATGGGGGGGGTTTATGCGCGTAAGTTATGCGCATACTATGTGAATCTCTATGGGTGTATGCTGTCTGGGCACATTCTGTTTGAGCGCAGGCTATCTGAGCACATACTATCTCTGGGTGCATGCTACTGCAGACACGGTTGTTGCATGCAGGTGGCTGTCTCACATGCAGTGTCGGACAGCTATGGCACCAGGGACATAGAGGTCTCAGAGTTCAGCTATCTAGGCGGCTTGCTATATAAAGGCATCACAGCCATCACTTTCTCTAAGCCTGTATCAGCGCTGTTTGGACAAGGTGATTTACCTATTACGGATGTGGCCAATGCTAGGCCATCTCTTCAGACTGAGGGGAATGGGGCAAAAGGCGATTCAACAAATATATCGCCTCCTACTTTATTTCCTGTGTCAGAGACATCTACGAGAGATGTAGTTTAGCCGGATAATGTTAAGTTTGGCAACACATCTCTGTGCAAGAATTGGAGTAGAGTCCTAATTGGCTCCAAATCCAGAGAAATGTCCCCCTCTTCCAGAGGGGAGAAACCCAAATCCCCACTGGAGTCATCAGACGTATCCTCAACCATGTTCAATTGATCATCATCAGCGACCCCCTCACCGCGATGCTTACACACAGAGGGCCCCAGTATGGATCCATCATTTTTCTGTGTGGAATTTATTTTTCCAGTGCCTTCAGAACTTTCTACAGCGGAGTTGTGGATCCCTTCTATGTTGGGTTCGCATCCTCGGGGCTCCCATTTATCAGCCTCTGTGGGCAAGCAGCATGGTGTTACCAAGTCTGTTGTCTCAGACTCTGAAGATGCTTGGTGTGGCTGGGGGTGACTCTTCAGATGTGCCCAAGAGGATCCCATATTGGTCATCCTACGCAAGGTGTTATATTTCTTTCCCTCTTGGATGCAATTCAAGAGTTGATTGACCTTGAATGGAGCACCCCTGAAGTTAACTTCAAAGAGGGGCATGCTTTAGCAGGATTGTACCCCTTGGATCGAAGTCAAAGGAACTTTTGTTGGAAGGTACTGTTTCCAAGCAAACCACCATCCCAGGATAAGGAGGGGTGTTCTGAACAATGCTCAGGATAGGCAGATTGAGGCTAACCTTACACAGGCCTTTGAGGCCATGGTGAGGAATTGTTTCTTGTTGTTCCCTGGCAGCTTGGACCGGGCTCTGATGGCAGATCGGTATAGAACTGGGGGCTACATTCTTAGCCAATGCGGGCTGTGACTTGGTGCAGATGGCTGCTCGAAAGTGGCTTCCATGATAGCAACTAGTCGCTAGATATGGCTATGAAATTGGTTGGCAGACATGGTTGCAAGTCCAATCTTGCAAGGTTACCCTTTCAAGGTTCTCTTCTATTTGCGCCCTTATGGAGGAGCCTCTACTCAAAATCTCATCCCTTCAGAATGTCTCAGCCTTTTGGCCTAGAAAGCCTTGTAAGGATGCAGGCTTCGGAACTGGGACTCCTCGATCTTCACAATGAAAGTGTGGGGACTCACCTATGGAGGTGGGTTCAGATTATGTTGGACCAGTGTGTCCTATAGGTGATAATGGACAGCTATGCTCTGGAATTCCTCCAGATTCCTCTAGATACCCCCTCCCCTCCCCCCCTGTTTTTTGTAATTTCCTTCTTATAGTTCGATATAAACCGATACGATGTTTCGACTAATATCAGTATAAAAGACTCTTTAAATAGATATAAAAGACTCTTTAAATAGATACCTTTTATGGTCTCTTTATGCCACGCTCCACAGAACAGAGTGGTGGTGGAGACTACATTCAGGAGGCTTTTGGCCTTGTATGCCGTTATTCCCAAGAAGGAGGAGGGATCCTTCAACCCATCCTGGATCTTAAAGAAGTTAATTGTCTTTAGCATTTGATTCATTTCTGGATGGAAACTCTGCGTTCCATAATATTGGCAGTACAAACAAGGGAGTTTCTCACATCTTAGATCAAAATTATAAAGGGGATGGAAATATTCCCCTATGAAAAAAGGCTTAAAGATTAGGGCTCTACAACTTGGAGAAGAGACAGCAGAATGGAGATATGATTGAGGTCTAATTCAATGAGTGGAATGAGGTAAATGCAAATTGGTTGTTTACTCTTTCAAAATGTACAAAAACTAGGGTATACAAAGTTACTAATTAATACATTTAAGACAAATAGGAGAAAATATTTTACTCAATGCATAACACCAATCTGGAATTTGTTGCCAGATACAGTAAAAGCTGTTAGTGTAACTGGGTCTAAAAAAAAGTTTAGATAAGTTTCTGAAAGAAAAGTCCATAAACCATTAAAGTGGATATGGAGAACTCCACTGCTTATCCCTGGGATATAACAGCTTGGAACCTATCAACATTTTGGGATCCTGCCAGGTACTGTTGGAAACAGCATATTGGGCTTGATGGACCTTTGTCTGACCCAGTATGGCAAAATTTTATGT
Organism: Rhinatrema bivittatum; assembly: GCF_901001135.1. Lineage (NCBI taxonomy): Eukaryota > Metazoa > Chordata > Amphibia > Gymnophiona > Rhinatrematidae > Rhinatrema > Rhinatrema bivittatum. The sequence continues at coordinate 76,482,849 of NC_042628.1, read as the reverse complement.
TCTTATGATGGAGGCATACCTAACATTTGCCGGGAACATCAGCATTTCCTGAATCTTCTCATTCTGGACCGTCAATTTCATGTTCAAGCTCTGCGCTTTGGGCTGGCGATTACTCCTGGGATCTTCATGATGGTAGTAGCGACGTCTCTATGCAAAGAAGGCATCCTGGTACATTCGTATCTGTACGATTTACAGCTGTCTCAGACACTGGAATGTTTGTATATGATTCGACGTGGAGCTGTATTTCTACGGGAGAGTTGCATTCAGAAGTTAGTTGCTCAGGTTCTGGTTGTGAGAAGGACTATTACTCAGATGGTGTGGTCATATTTTCAGGTCCTGGGGTCGATGGCAGCTACTTTGGACATTGTCCCCTGTGTGAGGGCACTCCTGTGGTTCCTTAAATGCAAGTTGCTTTCCCAGTGGCATCCACAGACACAGGAGTGCATGATGTGATTTCACTTTCCCATGGCGATGCATGGTCAATTGCACTGGTGGCTATAGGCGGATCATCTCAGGAAGGGGATTTCCCTGGAGGCACCAGGCTGGTTGCTTCTTATGACAAACACGAGCCTTCTGAGTGGGGAACTCACGGTCAGAAGTTGGAAGCGCGTACAGTTCCACTGACATGTTGGTGGTTTGCCAAGCAGCTAGAAGCTCATGCAGTCATGGTAATGTCAGACAATGCACGACAGTGGCCTACATCAATCAAGGCAGAACCAGAAGTCTTTCTGCTTACGGTAGCATGCTGGGGTAGTCCATTTCAGGTTTTGCAGGAGTCCTTCAACAATACAGAGGTACCATGGTTCTTCAGTATTGGTAGAGGTCCGAGAGCACAGAATATTGATGCTCTCATTTGGATGTGGCCACGGGACAAGATGGTATATGCCTTCTTGACATGGCCACTGACAGGCGGAATCATTCAGAAAATTGCTAGCCATACTTCTGATGGCTTCGGACTGCCTCTGGAGGCCGTAATAGGTTAGAGGCTAATAGGTTAGAGGTAATAGCCATCTTTAGAGGCTGCCGGTGGGCAGTCCTCTAAAGATGTCACTCAGGACAGATCAGTTCCATCAGAAACCCATTCCACATGATGACCTGGGTTATTTTTGTCGTATGGTTTGGTTTGGCCCTCGAAAGCACTTGGTTGTTGAATTGTGGTTATCCTTTTGCAGTGATTTTCACTTTGCTCTGGGCCAGAAAGCTTTTTTTTTTTCTATGTTTTGGCTTTTGTTAGAAACATAGAAACATAGAAATGACGGCAGAAGAAGACCAAACGGCCCATCCAGTCTGCCCAGCAAGCTTCACACATTTTTTTTCTCTCATACTTATCTGTTTCTCTTAGCTCTGGTTATATTTCCCTTCCACCCCCACCCTTAATGAAGAGAGCGGTGATGGAGCTGCATCCAAGTGAAATATCAAGCTTGATTAGTTAGGGGTAGTAGGGGAAGTAACCGCCGCAATAAGCAAGCTACACCCATGCTTATTTGTTTTACCCAGACTATGTTATTCAGCCCTTATTGGTTGTTTTTCTTCTTCCCTGCCATTGAAGCAGAGAGCTATGCTGGATATGCGTGAAGTATCAGTTTTTCTTCTCCCCTGCCGTTGAAGCAGAGAGCTATGCTGGATATGCGTGAAGTATCAGTTTTACTTCTCCCCTGCCGTTGAAGCAGAGAGCTATGCTGGATATGCGTGAAGTATCAGTTTTACTTCTCCCCTGCCGTTGAAGCAGAGAGCTATGCTGGATATGCGTGAAGTATCAGTTTTACTTCTCCCCTGCCGTTGAAGCAGAGAGCTATGCTGGATATGCGTGAAGTATCAGTTTTACTTCTCCCCTGCCGTTGAAGCAGAGAGCTATGCTGGATATGCGTGTAGTATCAGTTTTTCTTCTCCCCTGCCGTTGAAGCAGAGAGCTATGCTGGATATGCGTGAAGTATCAGTTTTACTTCTCCCCTGCCGTTGAAGCAGAGAGCTATGCTGGATATGCGTGAAGTATCAGTTTTACTTCTCCCCTGCCGTTGAAGCAGAGAGCTATGCTGGATATGCGTGAAGTATCAGTTTTACTTCTCCCCTGCCGTTGAAGCAGAGAGCTATGCTGGATATGCGTGGCTGGGTTGGGATAAGTTCCTGGAGTCCATTATCAGTTTTTAACCAAGTAGACTTGGGAAATAGGCACTGCTCATGCCAGGTACGTGGCCATTGTTGGAAACAGGATGCTGGGCTCGATGGACCTTCAGTCTCACCCAGTTTGTCAGGTTTTTAATTTGTAATCATGCAGGGGGCACTCCAGGCTGCCGCTGGACACCAGGGATATCTTCTCAAGGTATGAGGGGGACCGAGGAAGACGAAGGGTGGGCCACCAGACTTCCAGGGACTTGTTTTTACCTAAGGGGTGGGGCATGGGGGCTGGGATGCTTGAGGTGGGGTTTGAACAGGAGAGGGGGAAGAACCAAGGGGGGAGGGGATATTTTATTCAATGGGGAGGGGTGGGGCATGGGGGTAGGATGCTTGAAGTGGAGGTTGTACAGGGGGAGGGGAAGAACCAAGGGGGGAGGGGATATTTTATTCAATGGGGAGGGGTTTGGGCATCGCTGCATCCCATGAAAACGATTTATTTTTATATTTTTATATTGGTGGGGGTCTGACAAGACCCTGGAGGGTATTTTTTCACTCTGGAGGGGGGAAGGTTAGGGCTGATAGGGCTCCTTTGTACTTTGTCCTGGAGCTTGTGTTAATGTCCCCCCTGCTCCTGCAGAAATGTTAGCCTCACCTGTCGTTTGTAGCGATCTTTTCAGGGATTCACGTGGCTTGTGGGATTTTTGGGCAAGCCCTGTTAATATATTTGCATTGAATTACTTAGGCGTGAGCTGCTTTGCATGGGATTTTGAAAATGTGTGCATGCAAATTGCATGCAAAGCAGCTCATCTTAATAGAAGTGTGTGTTGAGCTAAAATATTGCATGATAAACAGCATTTTTTGCATAATAAATGCAGTTTTTCCTACATTATACCCTTATTGCAGCTTAGTAAATATCAATGCAGGTAAGTGCTTGCTCTGCTGGGAAGCTTGGCTTCGATTGACACTATATACTTTTTTTTTTTTTCATTGGCGTACAGGAGCCGACAACTATGGCGGGCGAATACTCACCATCGTGATGCGGCCGCCCGCTCATTATCGCCACCCCCCCCCCCCCCGTCCCTTTTTTCCCCGTGGGCGATCATTTCGCTCTAATTACAGCGAAATGATAAATCTAGGCCTAAGCTAGGATTCTGTAGTTTGCAGACGACCCCTGCAGGCACCTCCAGAGTGGCTTCACCGGATTGGCCAGCAGTGCGCTGTAAAAGCCGGATGTGTACAGGGAGCTTTTTGGTTTTTGTATATTGAGTTGCAGTTTGGGGTATTGCTGGAGTATTCCCCACCGCCTGATGCAAGGGAAGAAATGTTCTGGGATGTGAAGGAGAACTGCCCCCGTCCTGGAGCTCAGGGAAGCCCCTCCATCCTGGCTGGCACTCCCCGGTCTGCAAGGGATCATCTTGGAAGAGTTGAAGGGGAGCGTTTTGGGATCCTGCTCCTGCCTCGGGATAAGATGCTGCTGTGATTCAGTCTCCCAGCTAAGGAAGGGACAGCAGGGATCTGACAGGGAAGAGGAGAGAAGACGTTGGCAGAGTTTTGTTCTTGTTTTGGGAGGAAGTCTTTGCCACCAGTTCCTGCCCCACTGAGGAGGAGGAGGAGGAGGAGGGAAGATTTTGGATTTTGAACATTTTATGGCACTTTCTACCACTAGAAGTCCAGCTCTTACCATCAGAGAAAGCAGGGTCAGTGCAAGCGCTTTTGCTGCCCTGTGCGTACAATTACTCTGCTGCCCTGCTCCCCTCCCCCCTCCCCAATTCATTCGGTCTCTGTCCTGGGCCCATCAAAAAATCTCAGCTCCCTCCTGCAATCTATATTTTTAAAAAATGACCCCCCCCCCCCACCCAAACAGAACTCATGGTCAAGGGAAGAGTATTAGGTACCCTAGGCAAACCTTACAGCCTTGCGCACACACACACACACACACACACACACACACACACGTTAGGTGTGTGAGCTTAGCCCTCAGAAAGCCATGAATAAACGGAATTACGATTACAATATAATAAACCTCCCGTTCCATAACTGCTTGCACTCAAACAGTAACAACTTTGATGAAATGGCATTGCACATATTTCACCAGGCCCTAGAACCCCAATACCCCGCCTATTAGGAAAACAGAACAAATCAGACTGCTATAGATCCCTACAGATAAATTACACAGTAGCAGAATACCTCACCTCAGTGTCACATGCAAAACACAGATCAAATACAGATTAAAGAGACCAGAAATGATAAATAGAAATATGCTGAGAAGAACTGAACTGGATCCCACTACAAGCCAGCCTCTATATGCAGAGCAACAATAGAAAAATAGAAACATTATCATTCTTCATAAAACATACAATAAATAGAAACATTATCATTCTTCATAAAACATACAATAAAAAAATCAAGAAATCAACAGTAGTAAAATCAGTCATAAAAAGAATAAATATTTCAAACCAGTTAACAAATAGAATATCCAAAATTTCCCAAACACCAATACAATATTTCAAAACATCTGATAAAAAAAAAATGCAATAATTAAAAAATGTTCTATTTCCCAAAAAACAAAATATTTCAAAACAGCAGAAACATCAAATTACATCCAATAATTAAAACTAATAAGTACATAAAAATCTCCTGCTTTCCATACCCTGGGCTCTTGTGATTTCCAGTCACCCTGAGATTGCCATGAATTGCAGGAGGTAGGGACACACAAACTTTATCTTCTCTCACACACACACACACGCAAACAATAACACATTTGTTCTCGCATACACTCCCTCTCTCTCATATACATGTCTATGCTCTCACACACACTCCCTCTCTCTCACATATACATGCTCTCCCTCCCTCAGAGACACATTATGTGTGAGTGTGCATGCATGTGAGAGCCTACATGTGACATATAGGCTCTCACAGACACACACATTCACATATGCACACAGACACACAGGCTCTCACACAAACACACACACACATATATTCACACACATAGGCTCTCTCAGGCACACACACTCACACATGCACACAAGCTTTCACACAGACCCACTCACACACCTCCACGGCCTCCTCTTCTTCAGGCCATGGTGGGATGAGCTCCACCTCGGCTCCACTAGCCTTCCTGCAATGGGGGCAGGAAGCCTCTCTGTTGCAATCGGCGGGGGCTGACCCCCATCGCCGACCGCACCTACCGGCAGTGGCAGGTTTCTTCGGTACTCTCTGCGCAGTCCTCATCATTGGCTAAGTCAGCAGGGAGCCAGCAGCATGGCTCCCACAGGGGTAGCCTTAGCCCCAATCTGACACAGGTGCTTGGCTCCTCCCCCCACTTATAGGAGCAGCAACAGGAAGTAGTTCCAGGCTCCCAGGAACCACTTCCTCACCTAGGACTATATAAGGAGGCTTCTGAAGGATTGCCAGTGCCTTGCAATAGGTCCAGCTTGGTGTGTCTCTTTCCTTGTGTTGATGTCTGCTTTGGGTACTGGACTCTGCCCTGCCTGCCGCCTGCCTCTGACCCTGCTTTGGGTACTGGACTCTGCCTTGCCTGCCACCTGCATCTGACCCTGCTTTGGGTATTGGACTCTGCCTTGCCTGCCGCCTGCCTCTGACCCTGCTTTGGGTACTGGACTCTGCCTTGCCTGCTGCCTGCCTCTGACCCTGCTTTGGATACTGGACTCTGCCTTGCCTGCCGCCTGCATCTGACCCTGCTTTGGGTACTGGACTCTGCCTTGCCTGCCGCCTGCCTCTGACCCTGCTTTGGGTACTGGACTCTGCCTTGCCTGCCGCCTGCCTCTGACCCTGCTTTGGGTACTGGACTCTGCCATGCCTGCCGCCTGCATCTGACCCTGCTTTGGGTACTGGACTCTGCCTTGCCTGCCGCCTGCCTCTGACCCTGCTTTGGATACTGGACTCTGCCTTGCCTGCCGCCTGCCTCTGACCCTGCTTTGGGTACTGGACTCTGCCTTGCCTGCTGCCTGCCTCTGACCCTGCTTTGGGTACTGGACTCTGCCTTGCCTGCCGCCTGCCTCTGACCCTGCTTTGGGTACTGGACTCTGCCATGCCTGCCGCCTGCATCTGACCCTGCTTTGGGTACTGGACTCTGCCTTGCCTGCCGCCTGCCTCTGACCCTGCTTTGGATACTGGGACTTTGTCTCTTTGCTGCCTGCCTCAACTCTGGACTGACTATACCACTGCCCTGCTGGTAACTCCGGCTGCCGGCCCTGAGGTTCATCTCCCACTGACGAGGAACCACGATGAGCTTTTTTACCTTGTCATTGCGGCCCAAGGGTTCACCGATTCATTGAATCGTAACACTCTCTTCGTGGCCTTTCCTCATTTTTGGCCGCCGGCGACCCCGTGGCCTCTCCTGCTCTGCCACCCCACACGTGCACCGCCCCGTGCAAGTGCATGGTGTGCACTCCTGCTCGCACCGGGCCTGAGAGAAATAGAAAGAGGATCCCGGGAGTGTTGGGATTTTCCAAGTGCCTGCCCTCTAGGACACAGACTCAGCCGCTAATCCTGAGGAAAGAGGTACGATAACCTTAGCCTGTTTGTTTGTTTTTCTGTGAATTGGGACTTCGGGCATTTTTGGTTGAAGTACATAGCCCATTCAGTCAGAGGTGCCCAAAACTAGTGAGGACACCTGAGAGAGCAACCAAGGAGCGAAGGAAGGACTCTGTGCTGGTCCCCACCCCCATGAGCCTGGAGCCCCCCCCCAAGGTTTATCCTGCACCCAGGGACTGTGTTTGTGTGAGAAGAGGGAGATCAGTGAGTAGAAGGAGCTCCCCAAAGAGGGGCTTACAGTAGTTTGGTTTTTTTTTTTGCATACAGCTTGGGATGAGTTTCCCTCTCTATAACGCCAGTACCTTGCTTTGTGGCGTTTGCTGCCACATTTGGCTTCAGTGGTTGCCTGTAACGTACTGCAGCCCTTGGGTTTATTTATAGAGAGCGAGACACGCGTGGAATGAGTTTGCTGCATTTTTTTGTTCCCCTTCCCCTCGGTGGCGCGAGCTCCCTGCGCTGCCCCAGGGCGCTGGGGACCGGGAAGGCTCGCGCTGCTCGCGGCGCAGGGAGGAGCCCGCAGCTCCTCCCCGCTCGCAGCGCTGCAGCCCTGCCGCCTGCAGGTGGAGATCTCCCTGTGCTCGCCAGCCCCGGCTGCAGCCAAAGTCTCCTCCCAAGGAAGAAGCCGCCTCGTCGATGCTATTGTGAGGAGGAGGGGCTGGGGCTGCGCCGGTCATTCCCTCTCCACCCCGCCGCAGGATCAGCAGCGGGGCTGGCGAGCAGGCGAGCGGCAGCGAGCCACCCCCCGCCGGCAGCATGGCAGCAGCAGCAGCAGCGCCCGGGCTTCTGCTCGCCCTCCTCGCCCTCCTCTCCTGGCATGGACGGACGCTGGGCACACAGGTGAGACCCTGCCGGGGAGGGGGGAGGGCAAGATGGAGGGGAAAGATGCAGAACCGCAGGGAGCTTGCAGAGAACGCCTCCGGCTGCAGGGCACCCAGAGGCTCAGGCAGAGCCCAGAGGGACCAGGCTAGAAAAGCCCATGACCCCCCGGAGACATCCCCTTGGTCCCCCCCTCCCCCCCGCTGATCTGCCATTACTCTGCCCACAGGACCCTGAAGGAGAGGAGGGGGAGGGGGAGAGGAACCTGGGGTGAGGGCAGAAGGGAGGATGAGAGGGGGGGGGGCGATCATGCACCATCCCATCTGCTCTCCCCCCTTTTTAAAGATCCTGTCATGCATGGAATCAGTCATTTCTTTTCCTGCACAGGGCCACCCTGCTCTTGCTCAAACACAACCAGGACTATTTCTGAGAATAGGCTGTCTCCAGTCTCCCAGTGCAGCATGGAAGATACTGGGTGCATGTAAACTGAAATCTCAGTATGTGATTGTATGCATTTTGTTTTTTCGGCCCTTCGAACCGCATTATGCATTCCTATGTGTATAAAAGCGAGTGTATCCTCTGTATAACATGTCTGCAGCGAAGGCGTGACGTGTTGTACACGGACACTGTGTGGGACGTGCTCTGTGCAAAGATGTCATGCATAATCCTGCAAGCAGAAGAGCTGGTGCTGAGGCAGAAGTCCGTGCACAATGGTTGTGCTTTTGCATCTTTCCAAACTGCCCTGCACCTCAGATCTGCCACTGACGCTCTTTGGGTTCGTTTTGCACATTGACGTATCCCAAATGAATGTTAATAACAAGATCCCACGCTAAGGTTCATGTGCTGACAGCCACACGCAAAGAACTTCCCTTTCATTAAAAAAAAAAAAAATGTGGGTTTTACATTTTTGGAGGGTGCTCAGTGCTAACCTTCACAGCCCCAATAAGACTAACACAAAATGAATCCACTTCTCTTGTTTTTTTCACGTTTCCTCAGTTCATAAAATTCCTATTTAAAAAAACAAACCCCAAACTATTTTTGTTCTCCTTGGTTCCTACAAACGGCTCATGTTTATGTACACTTAGCTCTCAGGCTCTGTACAGGATTCTGACACTTGCACACCTGTAGTGCGAGCGCCCTTCAAACATTTCATTTTTTTTTTTTTATGAAACACCTTGGTAAAACTGTAAATGTTTGAAATTCTTTGGTTTTCCGTAAACCATGGCAGGAATGCACCTCGCTTGTAAGCCAGGGTATGTTGGGTACCAGCTCAGCCTGTGAAATGTACTGCTAGTGCACCTCTTAATATATGCATTGTGCCCAAGAGCGCCTCCTCCTGCAGTGTATGGGAGCAGTACTCTGTGAATTATTTTATGCCTTGTAGGTGCACAGACGTTGCAGTACATTATTGCCTTGTCTGCAAGGGACCACATGATTATATTTAGTCCTCTTAATCTTTTCCTTAGCCGCTGTGACCTGTTTCCTGCTGCAGCGACTCCATGAACGTATTCCCCAGGGCCCTATAAACTGGCAGGGCTGCTGTTGTCTGAGGATTCGGCACTGCCGCTATCATTAGCCCGCGGTGCTGCTGAGGCTAAGGGTGGGCACCGTTTTATCATAGTTGATTTGCAATCAGCAAGGATTTGTCATTTTGCTTTTTTTTTTTTTTCATACTTAGGTAATAAGTAGTCTGCAGATCAGAGGTGGGCAGCTCTGGTCCTGGAGTGCCCCAAAGAGGCCTGGTTTTCAGGATATCCACAATGAATATGCATAGAAGAGATTTGCATACAGTGGAGGCCCTGCTTGGCATATTCATTGTGGATATCCTCCTCCAGGACCAGAGTTGCCTACCCTTGGTCTACTCTCAGCCTGTTTGTGACCCTGGCTGCGTAACTTTATCTCCCTATGCCTCAGTTTTTCAGGACAGGTTGATCCAGTCCTGGTTTTCTTACTCTGCCTGCATGCATTTTATTCATGAGGGACTGCTGCGTAGCACAGACTTCCCCCTCTCATGCAGAATTTGGCGCTCAGACGGAGAAGCAGTGATTTTAGCGTTGGGCCATAAAAGTAGGGATAGGGCTGCGTCAGCTGTGTGGGAAGCTCAGCTCACCAGTAGACACAATAGGCCTATGCCAAGGGCAGCACATTTTGGGGGTTCTCATATTTCATTTCCTATGGACCTCTAATCTAACCTCCCCTCCCCAAACCCCATCCAATCCCGGCCCAGACCCAGAGCCATCCTGGGTGGGGTTGGCCCTGCGTGACGGTGATAGCCCCAGGCCTGCTGTGCACGTGCAGGGAAGGCAGGGCCTATGTGAGCACAGGAGAGACAGGTCGGGCTGTGTGCTCGTAGGCCCTGCCTTCCCTGCACGTGCACAGCAGGCCTGATTCACTTCCTGCACTGCCTGCTCTCTTGCAATAGTCGAGCCTTAACCCTGAGGTCTGCAGTGAGTGAGAATGAAATCCTCGACCTGTGGAGAGGGCGGGAATCAGAGGTTCAAAGAATAGGATGGGGGGAAGGGAATTGGAAGTCCAGGGACAGGAGAGAATTTGGAAGTCTGTTGGGGGACAGAGGGAAGTCGGGGGAGGGAGCAGCATGGCACCATGACCCCCCCCAACAGTGCCGAGGGGTGGCAAAAGCTGAAATCCATCCTTGATTAGAAGACATAGATTGCTGCACTGTCTAGCATGGGCTGGGATGGAAGAGAAAGCAGGGAAAGGAGAAAGAGCTGGAAGAGAGCACGGAGGAAGAGAGGGAGTTGGGTGCTGAGCTAGGGATGGGCAGGGTTGGGGAGGGAGAGAGCGCGGAGGAAGAGAGGGAGCTGGGTGCTGAGCTAGGGATGGGCAGGGTTGGGGAGGGAGAGAGGTGTTTCAGAGTCTGTTGGGGGTGAGATACATTTACAATGCTGCAGGGGGAATTCTGCCCCAAAATTTAAACATTCCACAAATTTGGATAACCTTTCTCTAATGCTAACAGAAATTAGGGAAGCTAATAAACTTAGCAACCCAATAATAATGGATGATTTCAGTTTCCCCAGTATTGACTGGTGAATGTCACATCAGGACAGGCTAATGAGGTGAAGTTCCTGCATGAAATAAATAACTGCTTCATGGAGCAGCTGGGATAGGGAGCTCTTTGAGTCCTAATCCTTAGTGGAACACAGGATTTAGTGCGGGAGGTAACTGTGTTGGAGCCACTTGGGAAAAATGGTTAGGAAAAAAACTGAAAGGAACAACTGCAACGGTTAAAAGTTTACATCAGGCATGGACTTGTTTAAAAATGCCATCTTGGAAGCCCAGATCAGATGTATTCCACGCATTAAAAAGGGTGGAAGGAAGGAAGGCCAAATGACTGTCTGCATTGTTCAAAGGTGAAGAACATCTTTCAAAAAATGGGAAAAGGATCTGAATGAAGAAAACAGGAAACAGCATAAGCACTTGCAAGTTAGAGGCAAAGTATTTATAAGGAAGGCAAAGACAGAATTTGAAAAGCTACTTGCTGTGGAAGCAAAAATGCATAAAAACCTTTTTAGGTACATTACATAGAAACATATAGAAACATAGAAATGATGGCAGAAGAAGACCAAACGGCCCATCCAGTCTGCCCAGCAAGCCATGCACTATATCCTTTTTTTTTTTTCCTTTTTCTCTCTCCCACCTGTTACTATTGGCTTCCAGTACCCTCCAGCCCTAATTCCCCTCCACCCCACCACCAATGTAGAGAGCAGCGCCAGATCTGCATCCAAGTGACATCCAGCTCAATTAGGGGTAGCAACCTCTGCAACAAGCAGGCCACACCCCTGCCCCATACTCTTACCCACCCCTGGTTTTTGTTTTTTTTTAGATGGCAGCCCTCCATCCTTCCGCTCCGTGAAGGTGGAACACCAACCACTGGCCACTGGCATCCCGCTCCGTGAATGCCTCTGTGGCTACTGCCATTCAAAGCAAAAAGCCTATGAATGAATCAATTGGATCATTAGATGACTGAAGGGTAAAAGGGGCATTAAAAGAAGACCAGGCCATAACAGAGATGCTAAATTAATGCTTTGCTTTGGTCTTTACTGTGGAAGATGTAAGGGAGATACTGATGCTAGAAATGATATTTAAAGGTGATGATTCAGAGGAACTGAAGCCAATCTCAGTGAACCTGAAAGATATATAATAAGGCAAATTGACAAGCTAAAGAATAGCAAATCTCCTGGACAGGATGGTGTGCATTCCAGAGTGCTGAAAGCGTGAAAGATGAAATTGCAGACTTACTATTAGTAATCTGTAAACTTTCGTTAAAATCACCTACAGTACCTGAAGATTGTAGGGTGGCCAATGTAACGCCAGTTTTTAAAAAGGTTTCCAGTAGCGATGTAGGACTCTACAGTCTAGTGAGAATATTATAAAGAATAAAATTACTGAACATATAGGTAGGTATAGTGTAATGGGAAAAAGCCAACAGGGATTTAGCCAAGGGAAGTCTTGCATCACCAATTTGCTATTATCTTTAGAAGGCAAGAATAAATGTGGATAAAAGTGAGCCAGTTGATACAGCGTATCTGGATTTTCAGAACATGTTTGACAAAGTATCTCATGACAGACTCTTGAGGAAATTAAAAAGTCATGGGATAGGAGGCAGTGTCCTATTATGGATTGAGAGCAGAGAGTAAGGCTAAATGGTCAATTTTCTGAATGAAGAGAGGTGAATAGTGGAATGCCCCAGGGATCTGTATTGGGACCACTGCTTTTTAACATATTTATAAATGACCTAGAAACGAGTGAGATGATCAAAAGTGCTGATACAATATTATACAAAGTTATTAAATCACAAGAGTTGTAAGAAATTGCAAGAAGATCTTCCAATACTGGGAGACTGGGCATTTAATGCGGACAAGGAAAAAGATTTTGGTTTCATTGGGACAGAGCTATATCAGGGTACAAATTATATCGCAATGATAGTGAGGATCAACTTGGTGGGGGTGTGGCACTTTATGTCCGGGAGGGTATAGAGTCCAATAGGATAAAGATCATACAAGAGACTAAATGCTCAGTAGAATCTATATGGGTAGAAATCCCATGTATGTTGGGTAAGAGTATAGTGATAGGAGTATTCTACCGTCCACCAGGACAAAATGGTCAGACAGATGATGAAATGCTAAGAGAAATCAGGGACGTGAACCAATTTGTCAGTGCAATAATAATGGGAGATTTCAATTACCCCAATATTGACTGGGTAAATGTAACATCAGGACATGCTAGAGACATAAAGTTCCTGGATGTAATAAATGATTGCTTCATGGAGCAATTGGTTCAGGAACCAACAAGAGAGGGAGCGATTTTAGATTTAATTCTTAGCAGAACGCAGGATTTGGTGAGAGAGGTAATGGTGGTGGGGCCACTTGGCAACAGTGATCATAACATGATCAAATATAAACTAATAACTGGAAGGGGGACAACAAGTAAATCTGCAGCTCTAACACTAAACTTTCAAAAGGGAAACTGATAAAATGAGGAAAATAGTTAGAAAAAAACTGAAAGGAGCAGATGCAAAGGTTAAAAGTGTTCAACAGGCTTGGACATTGTTTAAAAATACAATCCTAGAGGCGCAGTCCATATGTATTCTGCACATTAAGAAAGGTGGAAGGAAGGCAAAACTATTACCGTCATGGTTAAAAGGTGAGGTGAAAGAGGCTATTTTAGCCAAAAAAACATCCTTCAAAAATTGGAAGAAGGATCCATCTGAAGAAAATAGGATAAAACATAAGCATTGTCAAGGTAAGTGTAAAACATTGATAAGACAGGCGAAGAGAGAATTTGAAATGAAGTTGGCCACAGAGGCAAAAACTCAAAATAAAAACTTTAAAAAATATATCTGAAACAAGAAACCTGTGAGGGAGTCGGTTGGACCATTAGATGACAGAGGGGTTAAAGGGGCTCTTAGGGAAGATAAGGCCATTGCAGAAAGACTAAATGAATTCTTTGCTTCCGTGTTTACTAATGAGGATGTTGGGGAGCTACCAGTTCTGGAGATGATTTTCAAGGGTAATGAGTCAGACGAACTGAACCAAATCACTGTGAACCTGGAAGATGTAGTAGACCAGACTGACAAACTAAAGAGTAGCAAATCACCTGGACTGGATGGTATGCATCCTAGGGTACTGAAGGAACTAAAAAATGAAATTTCTGATCTATTAGTTAAAATTTGTAACCTATCATTAAAATCATCCATTGTACCTGAAGACTGGAGGGTGGCCAATGTAACCCCAATATTTAAAAAGGGCTCCAGGGGCGATCTGGGTATAGACCAGTGAGCCTGACTTCAGTGCCAGGAAAATTAGTGGAAACTATTCTAAAGATCAAAATCGTAGAACAAATAGAAAGACATGATTTAATGGGACACAGTCAACATGGATTTACCCAAGGGGAAGTCTTGCCTAACAAATCTGCTTCATTTTTTTGAAGGAGTTAATAAACATGTGGATAAAGGTGAACCGGTAGATGTAGTGTATTTGGATTTTCAGAAGGCGTTTGACAAAGTTCCTCATGAGGGGCTTCTAAGAAAACAACTAAAAAGTCATGGGATAGCAGATGATGTTTTTCTTGGATTACAAACTGTTTAAAAGACAGGAAACAGAGTAGGATTAAATGGTCAATTTTCTCAGTGGAAGGGAGTGGACAGTGGAGTGCCTCAGGGATCTGTACTTGGACTGGTGCTTTTCAATATATATATAAATGATCTGGAAAGGAATATGACAAGTGAGGTTATTAAATTTGCAGATGATAAAAAATTATTCAGAGTAGTTAAATCACAAGCGGATTGTGATACATTACAGGAGGACCTTGCAAGACTGGAAGATTGGGCATCCAAATGGCAGATGAAATTTAATGTGGACAAGTGCAAGGTGATGCACATAGGGAAAAATAACCCTTGCTGTAGTTACACGATGTTAGGTTCTATATTAGGAGCTACCACCCAGGAAAAAGATCTAGGCATCACAGTGGATAATACTTTAAAATTGTTGGCTCAGTGTGCTGCAGCAGTCAAAAAAGCAAACAGAATGTTAGGAATTATTAGAAAGGGAATGGTTAATAAAACAGAAAATGTCATAATGCCTCTATATCGCTCCATGGTGAGACCGCACCTTGAATACTGTGTACAATTCTGGTCACCGCATCTAAAAAAAGATATAGTTGGGATAGAGAAGGGCAACCAAAATGATAAAGGAGATGGAACAGCTCCCCTATGAGGAAAGGCTGAAGAGGTTAGGTCTTTTCAGCTTGGAGAAGAGACGGCTGAGGGGGGATATGATAGAGGTCTTTAAGATCATTAGAGGTCTTGAATGAGTAGATGTGAATCGGTTATTTACACTTTCGGACAATAGAAGGATCAGGGGGCATTCCATGAAGTTGGCAAGTAGCACATTTAAGACTAATCGGAGAAAATTCTTTTTCACTCAATGCACAATTAAGCTCTGGAACCTGTTGCCAGAGGATGTGGTTAGTGCAGTTAGTGTAGCTGGGTTCAAAAAAGGTTTGGATAAGTTCTTGGAGGAGAAGTCCATTAATGGCTATTAATCAAGTTTACTTAGGGAATAGCCATTGCTATTAATTGCATCAGTAGCATGGGATCTTCTTAGTGTTTGGGTAATTGCCAGGTTCTTGTGGCCTGGATTGTCCACTGTTGGAAACAGGATGCTGGGCTTGATGGACCCTTAGTCGGACCCAGCATGGCAATTTCTTATGTTCTTATGTTCTAGATAATATGATGAAACCCTCTGCTCGGTTTGCATCTCTGGCCAAGAAAGCAATAGACTGCTAGGAATTATTAGCAAAAGAATGGAAGTAAAATAAGAGAATATCATAATGCCTGTGTATTGCTCCCTGGTGAAACTGCACCTTGTGTGCAATTCTGGTCACCTCAGTTCAAACAAAGAGATAGTGGAATTAGAAAAGGTACAGAGAAGGGCGACCAAAATGATAAAAGATATGGAATGATTCCCCTTTGAGAAAAGACTTAAGAGGTTAGGTCTCTTGTCTTGGAGAAGAGGCAACTGAGAGGAGATATGACGGAGGTCTATAAAATCACGAGTGGAACAGAACGGGTAAATGCAAATTGCTTACTCTTTCAGAAAGTACACAGACTAGGGCACGCACAATGAAGTTACCGCATACATTTAAAACAAATAGAAAATATTGTTTTACTCAATGCATAATTAAACTCTGGAATCTGTTACTGAAGGATGTGGTAAAAGCTGTTAGTGTAGCTGGGTTTAAAAAAGATTTGGACAAGTTACTGAAAGAGGTTTTGTTCCCACCAGCAGAGATCCTCGTAGAGCCACCTCTTTGTCTTATTTAGTTCTGCCTCTCCCTCAGCTCTGGGCCTTTCCATCAATCCACCTTGGCTCCTTGCACTGGCCTACCTTGTTTTATCTTACTATTGTGTGGCCTTTATGGCCTCTTGCTCCGCCTTGTCCTGTGGCCTCCCTGACCTTCTAGCCCTGCCTTCTGGCCTCCTTGGCTTTCTTCCCTTGTCCTGTGGCCTCCATGGCCATCTTGCCCTGCCTTGTGGCCTACACACTTTCTAATATCTCTTGGTCCTGCTTTGTGCCCTATTTGAGCCCGCAGTCCATGCTTTCTTGTTTTGTCTTTTTTGTTCCTTCCTGTATTTTAGCTCCTGGTTATCTGTCTTTGTATGCTCCTGTGTCCTGTCCAGTCCTGTGTAGTCGACTCCTAAGGTTTGACCTGCTTGATCGTTCCTGTGGCCCCTACTCTCTGTGGGCCTTCTGGCCTAGCCCTTATCTCCCATTACTGCCTTGCCTTCAGGTCCAGGCCTTGTCTCCAGTTCCAGGCCCTGATTCCAGCCCAGGCCTGGTCTTCAGCTCCTGCCTTTTTCCAAATCCTGCCTGTCTCCAGTTCTAGCCTTGCCTTCCTCCAGTTCCTGGCCTGTCTGTCCTCCGTAGCCTGGGCTCAACCCATGAGGGAGGGGGTTGGTCAGGCAGAAGACCTTGTCCTGCTTTTTTCTGAAATCCTGCACCGCTCCTGCTGGGGCCTGCCTGACTGTGACAAGTTCATAATTCATTATTAAGGTGGACTTTGGGAAATCCACTTCTTATCCCCGTGATAAGCAGCGTGGAATCTATTGATCTTTTAGGATCCTGCTGGATTGGCCACTGTCAGAAACAGGATACTGGGCTTGATGGATCTTTGGTCTGACCCAGTATGGCAATTTCTTATGTTCTTATGTAATTATTACTCAAAGACAGTGATTATATTGCATTATTTTAACAAATTAAAGTCTTCAGAATTTTAAAATATTGTGTGCAAAATTTTCGTAGTCTTGATTTCCATGAGAAGAGTAGGTCTGGGTAAATCCTGGCCTGGATCAGCCTGTTCTGAAAAAAATGGAGCCAGTTGGCATCTCCACGAGTCGGTTCTAATTTTAACTCCGTGTCTGTCTCTCTGTGTGATCTTGGGATGTCAGTTTATGTCTCTGTGCCTCACTTTAACCATCTGTACTTGAATAATAATTACTGGAAATGGATTTATTGTAGCAAAATCAACAAGGCTGTGACAGGGCTCCCTCTCCTGTGAGCAGTTTAAATCATACCTTGTACCCCGAGAGCAGTGGTTAGATCTGACTGGTGCCACCTGCTGGTGGAAGAAGTCATGCACACTAAGTCCCTTAAAAAATACTAAAAATAGAGCAATCTAACCTAAGTATAAGCTAAAACCAGTAACAATGTGACTACAAATCAAAGAAGAAATCCAGTGCACAGGGAAAATTAAATATTGCGATCCAACCCATAAGCCAGGGGATGGATGCTGAGCAGAGCTCACTCTGCACTGCCCACAGGCTGGTGCCGGTGGACACTGCGACCCGCTGTTCTGCTCAGATGCAAGAGCCCAGCATTGCCTGGAACAGGACCCCAGAGCCAGAGGATGTCCCACGCCCATCCTTAAAGTGCCTCCTGATCCTGAAGATGGCCATCTTTTCAAGAGCCAAAGGAAGGATGACAAGGAGATCCACTGCCCTGTATGAAGAGGCCCCCCTGGGTGTCAAAGCTAAAGAAGTTTATTTAATACTTAATGAATCACAAATCATACAGAGGTAAATCAATGCGATGAGGGAAGAAATGCAGCAGCAGATTCTTTAATACAACAAAAATGGGCTGCAGTCTGACTCATTGCAAAACGTGGAAAGCAGAGTTGCTTATCTGTATCAGGTTGTCTGGGGATAGCAGAATCTCAGTCCTCATACGTGGGTGACCTCAGATGGAGCCCGGCAAGGAACTTTTATTTGGGTTTCTAGTAAGTTTGAGAATGCCCTACTGAGCATGTGCAGCATGCCATGCTGTGTCCACGTGGGGGCCCCCTCAGTCTACAATTTAACATTTTGGAGAAGCCACCTCCAAGGAGAGGCAGGTGGGTATCGTGATGACCGACAACCAGCTGTCCTCCAAGAACGCCCACTACAGGGTAAGCAATTCTGCTTTCTCGGAGGATAGCAGGATGTCAGTCCTCACACATGGGGAATCTCCAGCTACAGACTGCTCCAGATGAAAAAGGAGAAAACTTAAAATAGTGCCAGTGGGCCCCTTCCCGGGGTCTTCAGCCAGCAGGGAGGCCCTCCCTGCCGGTGCCTGCAGCTATTCTTTCTTCCTATTTTTCTATTTTCTGTCTTTTTATAAGTGCAGGCCCTAAGAGGGATAGGGTTGGGTCCACAGAACAGACCGGCCAAACCTGCTGTCACATCGCTAGCCCATGTAAACAGTGTGATAGGAATGAGTGGAGAGAACTTCACATTACTGCTCTGCAAATCTCCTCCATGGACACCAATATTAGGTGGGCTACCGACACTGCCATACACCTCTGACACTACGAGCCTTGACATGGCCCACCTGATTCAGGCCTGTCTAGGCATAACAGAAGGAAAGGCAATCTGCTAGGCAGTTCAATATCTTATGTTTCGCAGTGGCAATAAAGTCTGCTCCAGCTAGAAGCCTAAGGCAGTCCAAACTCTGTAGCATTTGGTTCACCTTTGTGGACATGTGGCCTGGGAAATAATGTTGGAAGGAATGACTGGTTAAAGGCAGGAATATCGGATTGAGCACGCAGAACCAGCCTAATGTGAAAAACTTGGTATAAGGAGCATAAGTCACTAGGGCCCGGAGCTCACTAACTCTACAGGCCAAAGTGACCTCCAAAACTATAACCTTCAAGCTCACATGAGTCCTGACGCTCAAAGGGAGCTTTCATCAACCTAGGTCCCAAGACACGGTGGGAAGCTTCAAATGAAGCAAGCTCTGCATGAATCTGACAAATGAAGGCTGCATAGAGATGGGTTTACCGTCTACATGGTGGTGATAAGTGCACTAAGGTGAACTCTGAGTTGGTCTTCAAACCTGACTCTGAAAGATGTAGAAAGTAATCGAGCAGGAGAAAGACAAACATCCTCCACTTTGACCCCTTGGACTTCCTTGAGAAATCCTTTCTGGAAGCCAGAAGAAGATGAGACACATCCTTAGAAAGATTCAGAGGTCGTAGTTCTACCCTCTCAAAATCCGGGCTGGGAGGTCAGGGACCCAGTGCTGGAATGGTGCAACAGCAACTAATCATCAGGGATGAGGTTGGGGAATTCCACAGCCTGATTGGACACCCGATAGACATCTCCCAAAGGAGTGAGAACCAAATCTGCCTTGGCCAAAAGAGTGCTATGAGTATTACAGTTCCCTGGTCTCTTCTAAGTCTTCACCACAAGAGGAATTGGAGGATATGTATATAGCAGAAACCTAGCCTCAGTTTAGGGCAAAGCTTTCTGAGTGTTATTATTTGTAAGAGTTTTGGGCGGATCCCTGGACCTGTGGCAGATGACCCCGCCCACAGGGGGAATTCCCATGAGGGGCCACAGGTCAGGCTCAGCGTAGGAGACAGACACACACTAGTTCTTTTATTATACAGGATTGGTGAACCACCAGAGCTGGAGTAAAGGCAGGCCCTCGAGGAGCGAGTACCTGGTTCCAGGGAATAGCTCTGAGAGATAGAGATGGTAACTCACAGATGTTATAGACAGCTGTGTCTTCCTGGCAGAAGTGGAGTCCAGGAACATGGGCCCCCTCGAGGAGCGAGTACCGGTTCCAGACTGCGACCTGAAAGATAAGAAAGAGAGAGGCCCCTGAGGAGCGGGTACCCCAAATAGAGTAGGTCCAAAGGAGGCAGAGTTGCAAGGTACAGAGAGTGAATCCCATCTGTTAGGAAACCTTTGCTAACTCGATTAGCTAGCAATCGCGTAGGCCTTTTGTATCCTGGATGCATGACGTCATCACAGGGGGACGCCCCTGAGGTTCGCACCACCGAAGGTACTTGAAGCAGGGCCGCCTGGCGCGCGCGCCCTAAGGCAGCTGAACAGCATGGCGGGAGGTGGCGCCCAAGCTGGTCCGGGGACGCCGGAGAGGACGGCAGGCAGATGCCGTGGCAGCCAAACATCCGTCAACCACAGGAGGAGTCGCCAGAGAGGTAAGGAGGGTGGAGTGGAGACGTCGGGCAGCGACAGTTGTAACACTGAGATTAGTTTGCTTTGTCTCCCTCTCCTGGAACAGAAGAGCGTGTCTTTTTTTTGTTCTAAGGGGATGCATACAGGTCTATCATGGGTGGAATATCTAGTTTGCCACCCCCTAGTCCAGGGATCATTTATTTTATTTATTTATTTAGAGTTTTTCTATACCGGCATTCGCGATGGAAATCGCATCATGCCGGTTTACAATTTAACAAGGTGTGACAACGGGAAATATAATAAGAACATAAACAGGTGCTGAACAAAAAAGTAGCAGTTACAATAAAACAGGGATAGTAATTTAACAAAGAGAACAAACTTGCCAATTAAGAGGTGATTGCAAAGTTATGGAATTGGCAAAGTTGTTGATTACCATGTTAAGAAAATAAGTCGTTTAAGGTGAATTACGGTTCAGTTGTAGTCTGGAAAGGCTTTCATAAATAACCACGTTTTGAGTCTTTTCCTAAATGTTGGAAGGCAGGGTTCCTGTCTCAGATCTGGAGGGATGGAGTTCCATAGTGTAGGTACCGCAGTGGAGAAAGCCCTGTCTCTGAAGGTTATGTGCTGAGAAGTTTTGGAGTGTGGTACCTGTAGAGATTCTCTGTAGGACTCTCTGATGGGTCTGGCGGAGGTGTGTTTTTTGAATGGGATTTGTAGGTCGAGCGGAGAGAGTTGATGGATAGCTTTGTAGGTAGTGGTAATGGACATATAAGATTCTATAGTGAACTGGCAGCCAGTGTAAGTCTTTGAGGATGGGCGAAATGTGGTCTCTTCTTCTAGTGTTTGTCAAAATTCTGGCCACCGAGTTTTGAACCAGCTGAAGGGGTTTAATGTGAGAAGACGGGAGACCTAATAGAATGGAGTTACAATAATCCAACTTAGAGAAGATTATTGATTACAGGACTGTTCTGTAGTCATGTGAGTGGAAAAGTGGTTTAATTCTTTTTAAGACGTGAAGTTTGTGAAAGCAGTCCTTGGTGGTTTGACTGATAAATGCTTTTAGGTTTAGCCGGTTATCAATGATAGCTCCTAGGTCTCTTACTTGTGATGTTTGAAAGCCGGTTGGTGGATTTGTGGAGAAGTCACTGTTTTCAGGGGAAATTAGAAGGAGTTTGCTTTTTGAAGAATTTAGAATTAGGTTTAGACTGGAGAGGAGGCTGTCAATTTTTAGACGACAATTTTCCCATAAATCAAGAGTTTTTGTGAAGGATTCTTTGATGGGGATGATGATCTGGACATCATCCGCGTATAAAAAGTGTTTGAGGTTCAGTTTGGTTAATAGTTGACAGAGGGGGAGAAGGTAAATGTTAAAGAGCGTGGGTGAGAGGGAGGAGCCCTGTGGAACTCCTAGCAAGGAGGGATAATGCTGAGATTCTTTGTTGTGTATTTTGACCTTGTAGCCTCTGTTCCCCAGGAATGATTTGAACCAGGCAAGTGCTGTGCTTGTTGTTCCAATGTTCGCTAGTTGATTTAGAAGGAGGGAGTGATTAACAGTGTTAAAGGTGGCCGAGAGGTCGAGTAGGATCAGTAAGTAGGCATGACCCTTATCGAGGCCCATGATGAGGTAATCTGTCAGGGATATGAGAAGTGATTCGGTACTTAAAGATTTTCGGAAGCCATATTGGGAAGGGAATAATATTTTGTGGTCTTCCAGGTAGTCTGATAATCTGGCGTTAACTAATTTTTCCATTACCTTAGCTATGAAAGGGAGGTTGGAGATTGGGCGAAAGTTGGTAGGATCTTTGGGATTTAAGTTGGTTTTTTTTTTAAGAGAGCTTTGATGGAGGCAGTTTTCAGGTCATCTGGATAGATTCCTTGGGCTAAAGAACAATTGATAATGTCTGTCAGAGCTTTGGAGATGGTATCTGGTATTAGCAGAAGTAGTTTGGATGGAATATGGTCAAATGGATGTGAGGACGGTTTCATTTTCTTCAATACTGATTGGGTCTCTGAAGTTGTGATGGGTTCAAATGATTGTAGGGAAATGTTTTTGACGGGATGGATATATGTGCTGGGTGGCGCTAAGGTATTAGACTTCAGCTGTGTTTGAAGGTTGGATATTTTATTACAAAAGAAAAGGGCCAACTCCTCTGCTTTTTCTTGCGCTTGGTTGAGTGGAATGTCAGGAGTGTGGGGTTCCAGGACCCGACTCAGCCTGTATGGAATGTGGGGTTCCAGGACCCGACTCAGCCTGTATGCCAGGACATTTTTCTTGCCTGCCAGATATGTGGCCCTGATGACCATTCCTTAAGAAATGGCCCAGTTCCACATCTGGCACAGGAAGTATGAACTTGTATCTTCCTGTTTGTTAATGTAAAACATCACCACCTGATTGTTCATCTGAACAAGAATTACTTTTTTGGCTAACTGATCTCTGAAAGCCTTCACAGCATGGTGAACTGCACTTAATTCTAGTAATTTTATCTGATGAAGCTTTTCCTGGAGCATCCAATAGCCTTGGGTACAAAACTCTTCTACATGAGTTTTCCACCCCAGGCTGGATGCATCCATGGTAAGGACAACTTAGACTGGAGGAATTTGGAAGGGTAAATCCCTGGCCAGATTGAAATAGATCAACCACTAGGACAGGGAGTCCTTCAGTCATTGAGTAATCTGGATGCTGTCTCGAAGATCCTGAGTGCGATCTGTGATCTGGGTGTCCATTGCACTCTTCTTATGTGAAGACGTGCCAAGGGAATTTCATGCGCTGTTGATGCCCTGAGGCCCAACAATCTCGACATGTCCCATGCTGATGCCTGCTGACTGAATTTAATCCTCTCCACTATAAATATCAATGTGATAATCCTCTGGAAAGTATCTCCAAGTAGGCTTGTTTTGCACATACCTATACAGGAATGAACCGTAAAACAGTGTATGTTGGGCGTGATCTCAGTCTCAACTTTTACTGCTAATGTCCTTCTTGTTGTGCCAAAGAGAACTGCCTTCTGGAGTTCATAAGGTATAATTTTTATAAGCAACTTGATATGAACGCATCCTGCGGGCCCTGAGGAGGGACGCGGAGGCGTGATCGTCTGCTCCTCGGAGAGAGTGAGCCCTTGGCCCATGGGGCGACTCAGGGAGGAGCCCCAAGGCACGCCCCCAAGGGAGGTGAGCGAGTGCAAGCATGGGCAGAGCAAGTACACCGGAGCTGGACGAACAGGGTCAGCCCCCCGCTGAGCTACATGCCCCAGTGAAATCAGAGACAGAGGGCTGGGAATGAAGAGACCAGGAACTGGAACAGGAGACTCCAGATCCTGGACACAAGAGAAGAGTCAGAGTACATAGCAAAGACGAGACTCTTGGAGACTTGGACAAGATGAGACTCTTGGACGAGACTTTTGGAGACTTGGATGAGATTCTTGGAGACTTGGATGAGATGAGACTCTTGGAGACTTGGATTGGACGAGACTCTTGGAGACTAGGAAGACACTGTCCCTCAGGGCGCCCTACACAGCCCGACGTGGACTGGTCACGGACAACCCTGTTCCGCTGCGCGCCCTACACAACCTGGAAGGCTGGTCACAGACCACGCGGAAAGCGGAACATGCACAGGAGTGAGAAGAGGATCCAGACAGCACTTGGGAGAAATCCAGCTGGAAGGAGACTCTACTCACTCGAAGATGGACACCGGATGAGATGGATTTACTCTCACGAAGGATGGCTGGAGATGGACTCCGCTGGATGACAAGGCTGCTTACGGATTCTTCAGGATAGTGATAAGGAATGAAGGACGGTACACAAGGGAATGGTACCTCCGAAAACAAGGACATCTGGACATCTGAACGAGTGGACATCTGGACGAGAGGACAAGTGGACATCTGGACAGGTGGACAAGCGGATGTCAGATGAGAGGACATCTGGACGAGAGGTCAGGAGGACATCAGGACGAGTGGATATCCAGACATCTGGATAGGCAGACATCGGACGAGAGAACATCTGGATGAGGGGACGTCTGGACATCTAGACACAGATGAGGAACTCCAGGGCTTCAGGAAGGGAAGCCGAGGACTGGAACATACTACACAGGAGATACAACGAGGGATGAGACCCAGGACATCGGACAAAGACATCAGGAACATGAAGAACAAGAAACGAGAAGTCATCTGGCCAGGAGCAGCAAGATAGACCACGATGGATCTCCACAGAGCTGGAGAAGTCCATGGAGCAGATGTAACTCCATTTGAAGGCCCTGAGGAACTGAAGCAGAGCCTTTATATAGGGCAGGATCAGGAAGAGCCCTGAAGACGTCATCTGATGAGGCTGAGGAATACTTCCTGTCTCTGGCCTTTTAAATAGAGAGGAGAGGCACGCGCCTGAGCCTAGAGGGACCCTGGAAGCTGAACGGAGCTGAGGCCTGCGGCGGCGTCCAGCCACATGAAGGAGGAGAGAGAAGGCTGGAGGCGGCTCCTGCCGCGAAGAGCCATGCAACAGCGGCAACCACCATGAAGGTGAAGACGCGACAGTGGCGGCTTGCGCCGCAGGAGGGGATCCCAGCAAGGACTTCTCTACAGGGGCGGAGTCGGCGGCGTATTATGAATTATAATGACCTGTTTGTCCAGTTCTCCCAGCTTCTCTTTTGCAATGCTATAGATATATCAGTTACTTCAATTAGATGATTTATATCTGAAGTCACATTAAAGAGGAAATTGATTTTTTCAGGAGATATCGGGGCAGTCCAAACAGAGTCCAAGATAATCAAGAGTTTCTCTAGGGTAACTTGATGAACAGTTCTCACCAGGCTTCTAATGCTGAGATCTGATGACACAAAGCCCTAAGCAGAGGCTTTCCGAGACTCCGCCAACTCCTGCCCGAGCTCCAAAACCTCCTTGCATAGAATGGCAAGCTGATGCACCTCTTGCTTAGAGTCTCACAATAGCAAGAGACGAGGCCTCCCCAGAAGCCGCCGAAATCAACAAGGCACCACTCTGGCCAATCAATGGCAAGTCCTCTTCCGGTGAAACTACCCGTTGCGGTGGAGAGGGGATTATTGGCACTCTGAGGATGAGAGATACTTCATTGTCCAGTGATGTCGCCGCTCACTCACTGCGTTCACCGCAATGGAACCAGCTCCCAAAAGTCTCGCAAGAAACAGAGATGAGGAACCCAATAATCTTCTGCTAAACAAAGTCAGTCTAGGGAGAAGCTGGGGAACACTCCCTGATCTTACCCTTCCTTTTACTGTGAAACATTTACAATTAAAGCAGAAGGAAAGCTGCAAACCCTTCTCTCAGAACACAACCATCTTGGCCCCCAGTCCCCTTTTTTTCTAAAAAGGGAATCAGTAGACTCAGAAAAACCATCTTGAACTTCCCCTTAGATCTAGGATGGGATGGAGTTCTCCTGTTTTCTTTGGGATCAGGAAACACCTGCCCTCTTTCCCTGGTGGAACAGCTCGACCACATTGGTCTCTAAGATGGAGGAGAGCTCCTTTTGCAGCAGCTCCTGATGTCGAGGTATCCCCAGTTGGGATTTCTGACAGGTGGAGTCTATACCCTTTTTTTATTATGCTGAGTACACAAGTGTCCAAGTTACATTGAGACAAAGATTTATGTAAAACCTCATAGGTTTTAATAAAGGTTCTCTGGCATGGGTACTGGGATCTGGGCTATGTTCTCTATAATCCAGTCAAAGTCCCGAGGTGGGGGGGGGGGGGGGGTTGGTTGTGGCTTAGGGCCCCTCTGTTGCCTAGGATGAGCACTAGAACCCTACTGCTGATGGGATTGGGGGGAGGGAAGAGAAAAATGTCTCTTCAGCTGATACAAATTTTCCTCAGTGCCCCGCCCGGGTACCTCCTAGCAGAGGAGTGTGGATCTGAAGTGACAGCGGAGAGTTGTGTCATGCCATGCTCTTTCATCTGAGCCATGGCATCTTTGACCTTATCTCCGAAAAGCTTCCCTCTACTGCAGGGCACCTCCTTCCTGAACATCTGGTCAGAAGTCTGAAACCCTTAGCCAGACAAGTTTGCAGACACCAATTCCCACTGCTGAGACTTTCCATGCTATCTCAAAAACATCAAAGGTCGACCCGACCATGTGTTTTCCATATTCCACACTCTTGTCCCCTAGTGACTTGAAGTCATTACAATGCTTCTGAGGAAGTCGCTCTGCCTCTTTTAGCTTCTTCAGGATGTCCCACATATACTGGTCTGCAGGTAACAAGCAAACACTTTCCTCCTTTCTGTGTGAGTGGTTCTAGTTTATCTCGCTGGATAATGTCAGATCTTCACCTTTTGTGGCTCACCGGTGCATAACTCATGAGTCAACCCTTTCTGCTACCATTTTTAGTATCTACATTACCTCAATATGTTGGGAGCTGGCCAGTCTAGGAGTGAGTTATCAACCCTAGGCTGACGATATCTGTTTTTTATCTCCCAATTAACTCATCTGTAAAAGAAGCATTGACAAAAATTTCCATCTGTCTCTCAGTGGTTAACAATTGGCAATCCAACAACAAGCTAGTTCTAAGTTTAAAGACGAAGAAAATCATCTTGCTAGCCTGCGTTCCAGTCTCTAAAATGTTAGCTGTATTGACATTCAGTGGTTTATAAATTCCTATTGTTTCTTTGGTATGTAGCTTGGGCATCCAACTGGATTCCCCTTTATCCTTATGCCCCCACATCAAAAGCATTGTGAAAGCTTCTTTCTTTAAGCTTTGGCTTTAACATCATGTTAAAGCATTCTTGCATGATAGTGGTTTTAGAGCCATTATTCAAGGATATGTAATATCGCCTGTGGATTATTGCAATGCATCAAATCTGGGTCTCCCCCAAACTACCGTTAGGCCTCTCAAATTGCTCAAACCGCTGCGGCACGCTTGCTTTCCAGATCACTATTCCTATACTTCATAGGCTGCAGTACCTGCCCACTGGATATCCGGCTAGCTAACTGGAAAAGTGGCTTATCCGGCTGAGTAGCGCTGTGATCAACATCAGTTGGTTGATGTTGATCACAGCGTTTATAACAGATACTAAGTTTATAACAGATACTAAGCCTTCACTAAACTCTTACTTGCAAGCATTCATCTCACTTGGACCTAGTTTATTTATTTAAAATTATTTCTATACCACATGTGTAACTATTAGTTTACCATCTAGGCACTGAACAGCTGACACAATTTGCCGGTTTTAAACGATGTTCTGTTAGTCAGCCATCACGATAAGCTGCCTTTTATATATCGGCTATGTTTGTTTTTACTTTGTGTGGTGATGTTACTGATGCCCAGAGCCAATGATTTAAATACATACAGGGAAGAAAATAAAGACCATAGGGCCCTGCGATGAACAGTTCTGCGGGACTGAACACACAGTAGGAGAGAGAGAATCCATAACCTGCAGGCCCTTGCATGCTGTGAGTGCCTAGTAGGGCCTTCTCAAAGTGTTTAGAAACTTTTTTTAATCTTATATTTATTGAATTTCCAAAACATAAGTACAAGAATTCTCTTGATAAGAAAAGTACTACATAACAATAATCTTACAAAACCTTAAAGGAAAAGTACAAAAGTCTACAATCAGTGGGGTCAGGGCAAGACAGAAAGCCAGGAAATCCATAACCAGAAAAAAAGTCGACACCCTTTCAAAGACAGCTGGCTTCCCAGCTGCGAGCCCTCATAGATGTTAGCGGTCAAAAAGGAAGAAAACAGTGGGTGACGCTCGAACTGCTGATTATAGGCGAGATGCCTAGATGCTTTATTTTGACAACCTCGATTACTTGGCGTCCAGGACGCTGTATTCTGTGGTCAACCCACACGACAATGAAAATCTGGTCAGCCTGGAAAACAAAATTAGTTGGTGATTTCTCTTATTTTTATCAGCAGGCTTCCAAGCATCAGCCTTTCAAGCTTGCCAGTCTGCTGGGACCACTAATATTGGGCATTTGTTTAGACAAGGTGACCTCCTCTCTATAGAACTGCTTAAACAACTCTACTCTCTTGAGAATGTTAATGTTTTGGCTTATGCCCAGATCACAAGCAAATTTTGCAAGCAAGCAGATCATTATTTGAAAACTTGCTCGCAAGTGGATTCTATTTCTGGAACAATTTAAAAAAAATGTATAGTTTATTGGTTAATTTGGAACAGCCATTCTTTAGTCAAATTGCTAAATGGGAAAAAGATTTGGGGCTGACCCTTGACCCTAAGATTCAAAGAATCATATTTCCAAATGCTAGCAAATGTTCTATTTCTCCTCGCTTACAAGAAAAGTGCTTTAAGTTCTTGCACCGCTGGCACCTTACGCCAGAGAAGATGCATACAATTTATTCTCATGAAAGTCATCTTTGCTGGAGAAATTGCGGCCTTGTTGGTACGTTTATTCATATCTGGTGACAATGCCCCCAGATTACCCATTTTGGCATACGGTAACTGGAGTGGTTTGGGAAACTTATAGGGGTGACCTTGCAACCGACTGCGGGTGAGATCCTACTTAAAACTCCCATTGCAGGGCTGAATAATTATCAGCAGAAACAAGGCATGCAAGTTTTTATTGCAGCCCGCTGTGCTATTGCTTTACACTGGACAAAGGAAACAGCCCCCAGTCTTTAATGAAGTCCTTGAACGAATTTATGAATATCACCGATTAGCGTATTTAACAGCTGCGAAATATATAATCGAATGGCTTCTTTCCATAAAATTTGGAAGCCCCTCTCAACTTAACCATTTCAAGGTGCTAGGGGCATAAAGAGGCTCTTGAATTTGATTCGGTAAATATTGATCTCCAGTTGTTACAAATCTTGTGAGAGTCATACAAGTCATATCTATTCCTCGATATATCAATTGAGTGTCGAAGTCTCTTTACCCATGTTCTTTCCCAATGGCTTTCATCTAAGTAGGATATTCTGTCATTGCTAAGCCAATACCTTGGTTAAGAGGGGGTGGGAGGTTGTATCGGGGTTAGTGCTTGTTGGTTTATCAGGTTTCTAGATGCTATTTATGTCATGTAAACTCTGTTATTATCCAAGCACGGTTATATCCTTTTAAAAACAAACTTTTAGTTACAAAGACAGCTGCCTGATGCTAACCGAGGGTCAGGCTCCAGGCACGGGAGCTTCAGCTGGGGTAGTCCCTAGATTATCGGACTCCAAAGTTTTAGCATTTAGGAAGACGCAAAGCAAGAAAACATATTTTCTATTATAATATCTAATCAAATATGTTGCAGGATATTTGAGGAAAAGCATTGCACCCAGTTGTAAAGCTCTAGGTCTTAACAGTAAAAATTGTTTGTTTCTTCTCTGTAAATCACCTTTAACCAATAAAAATGCTAAGAAAATGAGCAAGGTAAGGCTTATCATAATCTAACAAACTAGATTCAATTAAAACAAATTCAAAACTTCCCCTCAACAACTCTGCTAAAAAGTACCAGTTGTGCCTTGGTCTTGAGAGCCAGAGCCGTGTGAATAAATATAACCATAGAGTGAATAGACTTCCTTTGATCAATTGCCCAATATCTCCAACTCTGGGTCCCATTTTGTTTATTTCGCAATAACTTTCTAAAATAGCTAAGAGGAAACCAACCAAGTAGTTAGGAGAGAACTGCCTTATTATAACCCCAACTGATTTTGTCACCCCCCTCCTCACCCCCATCCCTTCAATCTCCGCCTCGTCCCCTGTTTCTCATCTCCACTCCTCCCAAACTGATCCCATCTTGCCCCCCAGCTCCTCTCTTACTTTTCCCGGTCCATCTTCTTTCGTGCCCCTCTCTCACCCTCCACAGAAAATCCCTTTCCAGCTGATCCAAGCCTGAAACCTCGCCTGCATCTCATCCTTCCAGCAGCCAGGGTCAGCGGTAACTAGGGATGGGAATCGTTTTTATAACCAATTGAAATATCGTAGGATATTTCAAAATTCGTTATATATCGATTAAAAAGCAAAACGAAAAATTTTTCCCCTGAATTTTCATAAAAATCTTTTTTCGGGTTACTGCACGCTACCATTTATTTTTGTTACTTTTTGTTAGTGCGTGCTAACCCCCGTTAGAGCGCACTAAACCCAAACCCGATTTTTCACTAAAAAAAAAAATGCTGGTCCGCGGGCAAAACGAGATTTTCCCGCGGCCAGACAAACCCGAAAGCGCAAACGATCGGGCACCGGATTCACATCCCTAGCGGTAACACCTTCCTTTGGACCCTAACCCGAAAGGTGGATGACAACTGGTTGGAAAAGAGGGCAGGCTGCTGAGGGGGCCATGTTTTTCTCTGGGGTAGATTCAGTAGTGGGAGAAGAGAGAGGAGCAGGGGCCGAAGCTCCTTCAGCTCTCCCCTCCCTTCACGGCTGCTCTGCAAGCGGTGCCAGCATTACTGATGAGTCAGCACCGGGCCTGTGAGCCTGTGTCACCTCACAGGCCCTGCTCCTTCTCCTGCAGGGCTTCCTGTTACCACAGGAACTCATGGGGAAGGTGAGAGAGGGGCAAGAAAGAAGACTGACTGGGAAAAGTAAGAGGGAGGACCACTGCAGGGCCTGTGTGTGCAGCTGGCTCACAGACCCCATGCATGCAGACTTCCACCTCTAATGCTGCTGCTGGCGCCTGACGAGCACTGGCACTTATGACCCCAGCTGAAAGGTTTGTGACCCCATTTGGGGTCTTCACTTCAGTTTGGGGGGCTCTGCCCCAGAGGGAAGGGCAGCCAGTGCCACTGATAGACAGAGAAGAACCACAGGGCCATATCTGCAGGGAGTATCTCTCAGGCTAAAAGTGGGTCTCAGTCCTGGAGTAGTGGGAGAGGAGGTAACCCGGAGGTGCCCTGGCAAAGCAGGGGGTGCTGCCGGGAAGACTGAGGTGCACTTGCCTAGCTTGAGCATTAAAATGAACCTCATAATAAACGTCTCCCCGTGACAAAGCTCTCAAAGCTCGGCTTGGCTTGCTTTTCACAGAAACCTCAGCATCTGCTGGATAAATGTTTTGGTCGAGGTTTCTGTGCTCTTTCCCTTTCTCCACTGATAAATATATCTCTTCCATCCCCGCCAAGATTTCTGTCCCTGACACTGCCTGATCTTGTCTCCAGCACAGTCCAAGAGCTCAGGAACCCAGACAATGGGACAAAAAGGATAATTTTATTGAGAGAACACAAATGCACTGTATCTCATCTTGAACTGCAGATGTAACAGCAGAAGGATCCTAGGAGTTCAGTACTGAGCAGGGATCCCGTGCTCTCTGTCTGTGAGTGCAGTCAGGGCAGGGTAAGAGCTGGGCAGGGATCCCGTGCTCTCTGTCTGTGAGTGCAGTCAGGGCAGGGTAAGAGCTGGGCAGGGATCCCGTGCTCTCTGTCTGTGAGTGCAGTCAGTGCAGGGTAAGAGCCGGGCAGGGATCCCGTGCTCTCTCTCTGTGAGTGCAGTCAGTGCAGGGTAAGAGCCGGGCAGGGATCCCGTGCTCTCTGTCTGTGAGTGCAGTCAGGGCAGGGTAAGAGCTGGGCAGGGATCCCGTGCTCTCTGTCTGTGAGTGCAGTCAGGGCAGGGTAAGAGCCGGGCAGGGATCCCGTGCTCTCTCTCTGTGAGTGCAGTCAGTGCAGGGTAAGAGCCGGGCAGGGATCCCGTGCTCTCTCTCTGTGAGTGCAGTCAGGGCAGGGTAAGAGCTGGGCAGGGATCCCGTGCTCTCTCTCTGTGAGTGCAGTCAGTGCAGGGTAAGAGCCGGGCAGGGATCCCGTGCTCTCTCTCTGTGAGTGCAGTCAGTGCAGGGTAAGAGCCGGGCAGGGATCCCGTGCTCTCTCTCTGTGAGTGCAGTCAGTGCAGGGTAAGAGCCGGGCAGGGATCCCGTGCTCTCTGTCTGTGAGTGCAGTCAGTGCAGGGTAAGAGCCGGGCAGGGATCCCGTGCTCTCTCTCTGTGAGTGCAGTCAGTGCAGGGTAAGAGCCGGGCAGGGATCCCGTGCTCTCTCTCTGTGAGTGCAGTCAGGGCAGGGTAAGAGCCGGGCAGGGATCCCGTGCTCTCTGTCTGTGAGTGCAGTCAGTGCAGGGTAAGAGCCGGGCAGGGATCCCGTGCTCTCTCTCTGTGAGTGCAGTCAGGGCAGGGTAAGAGCTGGGCAGGGATCCCGTGCTCTCTCTCTGTGAGTGCAGTCAGTGCAGGGTAAGAGCTGGGCAGGGATCCCGTGCTCTCTCTCTGTGAGTGCAGTCAGGGCAGGGTAAGAGCTGGGCAGGGATCCCGTGCTCTCTGTCTGTGAGTGCAGTCAGTGCAGGGTAAGAGCTGGGCAGGGATCCCGTGCTCTCTCTCTGTGAGTGCAGTCAGGGCAGGGTAAGAGCTGGGCAGGGATCCCGTGCTCTCTGTCTGTGAGTGCAGTCAGTGCAGGGTAAGAGCTGGGCAGGGATCCCGTGCTCTCTGTCTGTGAGTGCAGTCAGTGCAGGGTAAGAGCTGGGCAGGGATCCCGTGCTCTCTGTCTGTGAGTGCAGTCAGTGCAGGGTAAGAGCCGGGCAGGGATCCCGTGCTCTCTCTCTGTGAGTGCAGTCAGTGCAGGGTAAGAGCTGGGCAGGGATCCCGTGCTCTCTCTCTGTGAGTGCAGTCAGTGCAGGGTAAGAGCTGGGCAGGGATCCCGTGCTCTCTCTCTGTGAGTGCAGTCAGTGCAGGGTAAGAGCCGGGCAGGGATCCCGTGCTCTCTGTCTGTGAGTGCAGTCAGTGCAGGGTAAGAGCCGGGCAGGGATCCCGTGCTCTCTCTCTGTGAGTGCAGTCAGTGCAGGGTAAGAGCTGGGCAGGGATCCCGTGCTCTCTCTCTGTGAGTGCAGTCAGTGCAGGGTAAGAGCCGGGCAGGGATCCCGTGCGCTCTCTCTGTGAGTGCAGTCAGGGCAGGGTAAGAGCTGGGCAGGGATCCCGTGCTCTCTGTCTGTGAGTGCAGTCAGTGCAGGGTAAGAGCCGGGCAGGGATCCCGTGCTCTCTGTCTGTGAGTGCAGTCAGTGCAGGGTAAGAGCCGGGCAGGGATCCCGTGCTCTCTGTCTGTGAGTGCAGTCAGTGCAGGGTAAGAGCCGGGCAGGGATCCCGTGCTCTCTCTCTGTGAGTGCAGTCAGTGCAGGGTAAGAGCTGGGCAGGGATCCCGTGCTCTCTGTCTGTGAGTGCAGTCAGTGCAGGGTAAGAGCTGGGCAGGGATCCCGTGCTCTCTGTCTGTGAGTGCAGTCAGTGCAGGGTAAGAGCTGGGCAGGGATCCCGTGCTCTCTCTCTGTGAGTGCAGTCAGTGCAGGGTAAGAGCTGGGCAGGGATCCCGTGCTCTCTCTCTGTGAGTGCAGTCAGGGCAGGGTAAGAGCCGGGCAGGGATCCCGTGCTCTCTCTCTGTGAGTGCAGTCAGTGCAGGGTAAGAGCTGGGCAGGGATCCCGTGCTCTCTCTCTGTGAGTGCAGTCAGGGCAGGGTAAGAGCCGGGCAGGGATCCCGTGCTCTCTGTCTGTGAGTGCAGTCAGGGCAGGGTAAGAGCTGGGCAGGGATCCCGTGCTCTCTCTCTGTGAGTGCAGTCAGGGCAGGGTAAGAGCCGGGCAGGGATCCCGTGCTCTCTCTCTGTGAGTGCAGTCAGTGCAGGGTAAGAGCTGGGCAGGGATCCCGTGCTCTCTCTCTGTGAGTGCAGTCAGTGCAGGGTAAGAGCCGGGCAGGGATCCCGTGCTCTCTGTCTGTGAGTGCAGTCAGTGCAGGGTAAGAGCTGGGCAGGGATCCCGTGCTCTCTGTCTGTGAGTGCAGTCAGGGCAGGGTAAGAGCTGGGCAGGGATCCCGTGCTCTCTGTCTGTGAGTGCAGTCAGGGCAGGGTAAGAGCTGGGCAGGGATCCCGTGCTCTCTCTCTGTGAGTGCAGTCAGTGCAGGGTAAGAGCCGGGCAGGGATCCCGTGCTCTCTGTCTGTGAGTGCAGTCAGTGCAGGGTAAGAGCCGGGCAGGGATCCCGTGCTCTCTCTCTGTGAGTGCAGTCAGTGCAGGGTAAGAGCTGGGCAGGGATCCCGTGCTCTCTGTCTGTGAGTGCAGTCAGTGCAGGGTAAGAGCTGGGCAGGGATCCCGTGCTCTCTGTCTGTGAGTGCAGTCAGGGCAGGGTAAGAGCTGGGCAGGGATCCCGTGCTCTCTGTCTGTGAGTGCAGTCAGGGCAGGGTAAGAGCTGGGCAGGGATCCCGTGCTCTCTGTCTGTGAGTGCAGTCAGTGCAGGGTAAGAGCCGGGCAGGGATCCCGTGCTCTCTCTCTGTGAGTGCAGTCAGTGCAGGGTAAGAGCCGGGCAGGGATCCCGTGCTCTCTCTCTGTGAGTGCAGTCAGGGCAGGGTAAGAGCCGGGCAGGGAT
This sequence comes from Rhinatrema bivittatum, assembly GCF_901001135.1. Lineage (NCBI taxonomy): Eukaryota > Metazoa > Chordata > Amphibia > Gymnophiona > Rhinatrematidae > Rhinatrema > Rhinatrema bivittatum. Next base: position 76,448,609 of record NC_042628.1, on the reverse strand, counting down.
CCCGTGCTCTCTGTCTGTGAGTGCAGTCAGGGCAGGGTAAGAGCCGGGCAGGGATCCCGTGCTCTCTCTCTGTGAGTGCAGTCAGGGCAGGGTAAGAGCCGGGCAGGGATCCCGTGCTCTCTCTCTGTGAGTGCAGTCAGGGCAGGGTAAGAGCTGGGCAGGGATCCCGTGCTCTCTGTCTGTGAGTGCAGTCAGGGCAGGGTAAGAGCTGGGCAGGGATCCCGTGCTCTCTCTCTGTGAGTGCAGTCAGTGCAGGGTAAGAGCCGGGCAGGGATCCCGTGCTCTCTGTCTGTGAGTGCAGTCAGTGCAGGGTAAGAGCCGGGCAGGGATCCCGTGCTCTCTCTCTGTGAGTGCAGTCAGGGCAGGGTAAGAGCTGGGCAGGGATCCCGTGCTCTCTCTCTGTGAGTGCAGTCAGGGCAGGGTAAGAGCTGGGCAGGGATCCCGTGCTCTCTGTCTGTGAGTGCAGTCAGTGCAGGGTAAGAGCCGGGCAGGGATCCCGTGCTCTCTGTCTGTGAGTGCAGTCAGGGCAGGGTAAGAGCTGGGCAGGGATCCCGTGCTCTCTGTCTGTGAGTGCAGTCAGTGCAGGGTAAGAGCCGGGCAGGGATCCCGTGCTCTCTGTCTGTGAGTGCAGTCAGGGCAGGGTAAGAGCTGGGCAGGGATCCCGTGCTCTCTCTCTGTGAGTGCAGTCAGGGCAGGGTAAGAGCTGGGCAGGGATCCCGTGCTCTCTCGTCTGTGAGTGCAGTCAGGGCAGGGTAAGAGCTGGGCAGGGATCCCGTGCTCTCTTCTGTGAGTGCAGTCAGGGCAGGGTAAGAGCTGGCAGGGATCCCGTGCTCTCTCTCTGTGAGTGCAGTCAGTGCAGGGCAAGAGCCGGGCAGGGATCCCGTGCTCTCTCTCTGTGAGTGCAGTCAGGGCAGGGTAAGAGCCGGGCAGGGATCCCGTGCTCTCTCTCTGTGAGTGCAGTCAGTGCAGGGTAAGAGCTGGGCAGGGATCCCGTGCTCTCTGTCTGTGAGTGCAGTCAGGGCAGGGTAAGAGCTGGGCAGGGATCCCGTGCTCTCTGTCTGTGAGTGCAGTCAGTGCAGGGTAAGAGCTGGGCAGGGATCCCGTGCTCTCTGTCTGTGAGTGCAGTCAGTGCAGGGTAAGAGCTGGGCAGGGATCCCGTGCTCCTCTGTCTGTGAGTGCAGTCAGTGCAGGGTAAGAGCTGGGCAGGGATCCCGTGCTCTCTCTCTGTGAGTGCAGTCAGTGCAGGGTAAGAGCCGGGCAGGGATCCCGTGCTCTCTGTCTGTGAGTGCAGTCAGGGCAGGGTAAGAGCTGGGCAGGGATCCCGTGCTCTCTCTCTGTGAGTGCAGTCAGTGCAGGGTAAGAGCTGGGCAGGGATCCCGTGCTCTCTCTCTGTGAGTGCAGTCAGTGCAGGGTAAGAGCTGGGCAGCGATCCCGTGCTCTCTCTCTGTGAGTGCAGTCAGTGCAGGGTAAGAGCTGGGCAGGGATCCCGTGCTCTCTCTCTGTGAGTGCAGTCAGTGCAGGGTAAGAGCCGGGCAGGGATCCCGTGCTCTCTCTCTGTGAGTGCAGTCAGTGCAGGGTAAGAGCTGGGCAGGGATCCCGTGCTCTCTCTCTGTGAGTGCAGTCAGTGCAGGGTAAGAGCCGGGCAGGGATCCCGTGCTCTCTCTCTGTGAGTGCAGTCAGGGCAGGGTAAGAGCTGGGCAGGGATCCCGTGCTCTCTCTCTGTGAGTGCAGTCAGGGCAGGGTAAGAGCTGGGCAGGGATCCCGTGCTCTCTCTCTGTGAGTGCAGTCAGTGCAGGGTAAGAGCCGGGCAGGGATCCCGTGCGCTCTGTCTGTGAGTGCAGTCAGTGCAGGGTAAGAGCCGGGCAGGGATCCCGTGCTCTCTCTCTGTGAGTGCAGTCAGGGCAGGGTAAGAGCTGGGCAGGGATCCCGTGCTCTCTCTCTGTGAGTGCAGTCAGTGCAGGGTAAGAGCCGGGCAGGGATCCCGTGCTCTCTGTCTGTGAGTGCAGTCAGTGCAGGGTAAGAGCTGGGCAGGGATCCCGTGCTCTCTGTCTGTGAGTGCAGTCAGGGCAGGGTAAGAGCTGGGCAGGGATCCCGTGCTCTCTGTCTGTGAGTGCAGTCAGTGCAGGGTAAGAGCCGGGCAGGGATCCCGTGCTCTCTCTCTGTGAGTGCAGTCAGGGCAGGGTAAGAGCCGGGCAGGGATCCTGTGCTCTCTCTCTGTGAGTGCACTCAGTGCAGGGTAAGAGCTGGGCAGGGATCCCGTGCTCTCTCTCTGTGAGTGCAGTCAGTGCAGGGTAAGAGCTGGGCAGGGATCCCGTGCTCTCTCTCTGTGAGTGCACTCAGTGCACGGTAAGTGCTGGGCAGGGATCCCGTGCTCTCTCTCTGTGAGTGCAGTCAGGGCAGGGTAAGAGCTGGGCAGGGATCCCGTGCTCTCTGTCTGTGAGTGCAGTCAGTGCAGGGTAAGAGCTGGGCAGGGATCCCGTGCTCTCTCTCTGTGAGTGCAGTCAGTGCAGGGTAAGAGCTGGGCAGGGATCCTGTGCTCTCTGTGTGTGAGTGCAGTCAGTGCAGGGTAAGAGCTGGGCAGGGATCCCGTGCTCTCTCTCTGTGAGTGCAGTCAGTGCAGGGTAAGAGCTGGGCAGGGATCCCGTGCTCTCTGTCTGTGAGTGCAGTCAGTGCAGGGTAAGAGCTGGGCAGGGATCCCGTGCTCTCTCTCTGTGAGTGCAGTCAGTGCAGGGTAAGAGCTGGGCAGGGATCCCGTGCTCTCTCTCTGTGAGTGCAGTCAGTGCAGGGTAAGAGCTGGGCAGGGATCCCGTGCTCTCTGTCTGTGAGTGCAGTCAGTGCAGGGTAAGAGCTGGGCAGGGATCCCGTGCTCTCTCTCTGTGAGTGCACTCAGTGCAGGGTAAGAGCCGGGCAGGGATCCCGTGCTCTCTCTCTGTGAGTGCAGTCAGTGCAGGGTAAGAGCTGGGCAGGGATCCCGTGCTCTCTCTCTGTGAGTGCAGTCAGTGCAGGGTAAGAGCTGGGCAGGGATCCCGTGCTCTCTGTCTGTGAGTGCAGTCAGTGCAGGGTAAGAGCTGGGCAGGGATCCCGTGCTCTCTCTCTGTGAGTGCAGTCAGTGCAGGGTAAGAGCTGGGCAGGGATCCCGTGCTCTCTGTCTGTGAGTGCAGTCAGTGCAGGGTAAGAGCTGGGCAGGGATCCCGTGCTCTCTCTGTGAGTGCAGTCAGGGCAGGGTAAGAGCCGGGCAGGGATCCCGTGCTCTCTGTCTGTGAGTGCAGTCAGGGCAGGGTAAGAGCCGGGCAGGGATCCCGTGCTCTCTGTCTGTGAGTGCAGTCAGGGCAGGGTAAGAGCCGGGCAGGGATCCCGTGCTCTCTCTCTGTGAGTGCAGTCAGGGCAGGGTAAGAGCCGGGCAGGGATCCCGTGCTCTCTCTCTGTGAGTGCAGTCAGGGCAGGGTAAGAGCCGGGCAGGGATCCCGTGCTCTCTGTCTGTGAGTGCAGTCAGGGCAGGGTAAGAGCCGGGCAGGGATCCCGTGCTCTCTCTCTGTGAGTGCAGTCAGTGCAGGGTAAGAGCTGGGCAGGGATCCCGTGCTCTCTCTCTGTGAGTGCAGTCAGTGCAGGGTAAGAGCCGGGCAGGGATCCCGTGCTCTCTCTCTGTGAGTGCAGTCAGTGCAGGGTAAGAGCCGGGCAGGGATCCCGTGCTCTCTTTCTGTGAGTGCAGTCAGGGCAGGGTAAGAGCCGGGCAGGGATCCCGTGCTCTCTCTCTGTGAGTGCAGTCAGTGCAGGGTAAGAGCCGGGCAGGGATCCCGTGCTCTCTCTCTGTGAGTGCAGTCAGTGCAGGGTAAGAGCCGGGCAGGGATCCCGTGCTCTCTTTCTGTGAGTGCAGTCAGGGCAGGGTAAGAGCCGGGCAGGGATCCCGTGCTCTCTGTCTGTGAGTGCAGTCAGTGCAGGGTAAGAGCCGGGCAGGGATCCCGTGCTCTCTTTCTGTGAGTGCAGTCAGGGCAGGGTAAGAGCCGGGCAGGGATCCCGTGCTCTCTCTCTGTGAGTGCAGTCAGGGCAGGGTAAGAGCCGGGCAGGGATCCCGTGCTCTCTCTCTGTGAGTGCAGTCAGGGCAGGGTAAGAGCTGGGCAGGGATCCCGTGCTCTCTCTCTGAGTGCAGTCAGTGCAGGGTAAGAGCCGGGCAGGGATCCCGTGCTCTCTGTCTGTGAGTGCAGTCAGTGCAGGGTAAGAGCTGGGCAGGGATCCCGTGCTCTCTCTCTGTGAGTGCAGTCAGTGCAGGGTAAGAGCCGGGCAGGGATCCCGTGCTCTCTGTCTGTGAGTGCAGTCAGTGCAGGGTAAGAGCCGGGCAGGGATCCCGTGCTCTCTCTCTGTGAGTGCAGTCAGTGCAGGGTAAGAGCCGGGCAGGGATCCCGTGCTCTCTGTCTGTGAGTGCAGTCAGTGCAGGGTAAGAGCTGGGCAGGGATCCCGTGCTCTATCTCTGTGAGTGCAGTCAGTGCAGGGTAAGAGCTGGGCAGGGATCCCGTGCTCTCTGTCTGTGAGTGCAGTCAGGGCAGGGTAAGAGCCGGGCAGGGATCCCGTGCTCTCTCTCTGTGAGTGCAGTCAGTGCAGGGTAAGAGCCGGGCAGGGATCCCGTGCTCTCTCTCTGTGAGTGCAGTCAGTGCAGGGTAAGAGCCGGGCAGGGATCCCGTGCTCTCTGTCTGTGAGTGCAGTCAGTGCAGGGTAAGAGCCGGGCAGGGATCCCGTGCTCTCTCTCTGTGAGTGCAGTCAGTGCAGGGTAAGAGCCGGGCAGGGATCCCGTGCTCTCTCTCTGAGTGCAGTCAGTGCAGGGTAAGAGCTGGGCAGGGATCCCGTGCTCTCTCTCTGTGAGTGCAGTCAGTGCAGGGTAAGAGCCGGGCAGGGATCCCGTGCTCTCTGTCTGTGAGTGCAGTCAGTGCAGGGTAAGAGCTGGGCAGGGATCCCGTGCTCTCTGTCTGTGAGTGCAGTCAGGGCAGGGTAAGAGCCGGGCAGGGATCCCGTGCTCTCTCTCTGTGAGTGCAGTCAGTGCAGGGTAAGAGCTGGGCAGGGATCCCGTGCTCTCTCTCTGTGAGTGCAGTCAGTGCAGGGTAAGAGCTGGGCAGGGATCCCGTGCTCTCTCTCTGTGAGTGCAGTCAGTGCAGGGTAAGAGCTGGGCAGGGATCCCGTGCTCTCTCTCTGTGAGTGCAGTCAGTGCAGGGTAAGAGCTGGGCAGGGATCCCGTCCTCTCTCTCTGTGAGTGCAGTCAGTGCAGGGTAAGAGCTGGGCAGGGATCCCGTGCTCTCTCTCTGTGAGTGCAGTCAGGGCAGGGTAAGAGCTGGGCAGGGATCCCGTCCTCTCTCTCTGTGAGTGCAGTCAGTGCAGGGTAAGAGCTGGGCAGGGATCCCGTGCTCTCTCTCTGTGAGTGCAGTCAGTGCAGGGTAAGAGCTGGGCAGGGATCCCGTGCTCTCTCTCTGTGAGTGCAGTCAGTGCAGGGTAAGAGCTGGGCAGGGATCCCGTGCTCTCTGTCTGTGAGTGCAGTCAGTGCAGGGTAAGAGCCGGGCAGGGATCCCGTGCTCTCTGTCTGTGAGTGCAGTCAGTGCAGGGTAAGAGCTGGGCAGGGATCCCGTGCTCTCTGTCTGTGAGTGCAGTCAGTGCAGGGTAAGAGCTGGGCAGGGATCCCGTGCTCTCTGTCTGTGAGTGCAGTCAGTGCAGGGTAAGAGCTGGGCAGGGATCCCGTGCTCTCTGTCTGTGAGTGCAGTCAGTGCAGGGTAAGAGCCGGGCAGGGATCCCGTGCTCTCTGTCTGTGAGTGCAGTCAGTGCAGGGTAAGAGCCGGGCAGGGATCCCGTGCTCTCTCTCTGTGAGTGCAGTCAGGGCAGGGTAAGAGCCGGGCAGGGATCCCGTGCTCTCTCTCTGTGAGTGCAGTCAGTGCAGGGTAAGAGCTGGGCAGGGATCCCGTGCTCTCTCTCTGTGAGTGCAGTCAGTGCAGGGTAAGAGCCGGGCAGGGATCCCGTGCTCTCTCTCTGTGAGTGCAGTCAGGGCAGGGTAAGAGCTGGGCAGGGATCCCGTGCTCTCTCTCTGTGAGTGCAGTCAGTGCAGGGTAAGAGCCGGGCAGGGATCCCGTGCTCTCTGTCTGTGAGTGCAGTCAGTGCAGGGTAAGAGCTGGGCAGGGATCCCGTGCTCTCTCTGTTAGTGCAGTCAGTGCAGGGTAAGAGCTGGGCAGGGATCCCGTGCTCTCTCTCTGTGAGTGCAGTCAGTGCAAGGTAAGAGCTGGGCAGGGATCCCGTGCTCTCTCTCTGTGAGTGCAGTCAGTGCAGGGTAAGAGCTGGGCAGGGATCCCGTGCTCTCTCTCTGTGAGTGCAGTCAGTGCAGGGTAAGAGCTGGGCAGGGATCCCGTGCTCTCTCTCTGTGAGTGCAGTCAGGGCAGGGTAAGAGCTGGGCAGGGATCCCGTGCTCTCTGTCTGTGAGTGCAGTCAGGGCAGGGTAAGAGCTGGGCAGGGATCCCGTGCTCTCTGTCTGTGAGTGCAGTCAGTGCAGGGTAAGAGCTGGGCAGGGATCCCGTGCTCTCTGTCTGTGAGTGCAGTCAGTGCAGGGTAAGAGCTGGGCAGGGATCCCGTGCTCTCTGTCTGTGAGTGCAGTCAGGGCAGGGTAAGAGCTGGGCAGGGATCCCGTGCTCTCTCTCTGTGAGTGCAGTCAGTGCAGGGTAAGAGCCGGGCAGGGATCCCGTGCTCTCTCTCTGTGAGTGCAGTCAGGGCAGGGTAAGAGCTGGGCAGGGATCCCGTGCTCTCTCTCTGTGAGTGCAGTCAGGGCAGGGTAAGAGCTGGGCAGGGATCCCGTGCTCTCTGTCTGTGAGTGCAGTCAGTGCAGGGTAAGAGCCGGGCAGGGATCCCGTGCTCTCTGTCTGTGAGTGCAGTCAGGGCAGGGTAAGAGCTGGGCAGGGATCCCGTGCTCTCTCTCTGTGAGTGCAGTCAGTGCAGGGTAAGAGCTGGGCAGGGATCCCGTGCTCTCTCTGTGAGTGCAGTCAGTGCAGGGTAAGAGCTGGGCAGGGATCCCGTGCTCTCTCTCTGTGAGTGCAGTCAGTGCAGGGTAAGAGCCGGGCAGGGATCCCGTGCTCTCTGTCTGTGAGTGCAGTCAGGGCAGGGTAAGAGCTGGGCAGGGATCCCGTGCTCTCTCTCTGTGAGTGCAGTCAGTGCAGGGTAAGAGCTGGGCAGGGATCCCGTGCTCTCTCTGTGAGTGCAGTCAGTGCAGGGTAAGAGCTGGGCAGGGATCCCGTGCTCTCTCTCTGTGAGTGCAGTCAGTGCAGGGTAAGAGCTGGGCAGGGATCCCGTGCTCTCTCTGTGAGTGCAGTCAGTGCAGGGTAAGAGCTGGGCAGGGATCCCGTGCTCTCTCTCTGTGAGTGCAGTCAGTGCAGGGTAAGAGCCGGGCAGGGATCCCGTGCTCTCTGTCTGTGAGTGCAGTCAGGGCAGGGTAAGAGCTGGGCAGGGATCCCGTGCTCTCTCTCTGTGAGTGCAGTCAGTGCAGGGTAAGAGCTGGGCAGGGATCCCGTGCTCTCTCTCTGTGAGTGCAGTCAGGGCAGGGTAAGAGCTGGGCAGGGATCCCGTGCTCTCTGTCTGTGAGTGCAGTCAGTGCAGGGTAAGAGCTGGGCAGGGATCCCGTGCTCTCTCTCTGTGAGTGCAGTCAGTGCAGGGTAAGAGCCGGGCAGGGATCCCGTGCTCTCTGTCTGTGAGTGCAGTCAGGGCAGGGTAAGAGCTGGGCAGGGATCCCGTGCTCTCTGTCTGTGAGTGCAGTCAGTGCAGGGTAAGAGCTGGGCAGGGATCCCGTGCTCTCTGTCTGTGAGTGCAGTCAGTGCAGGGTAAGAGCTGGGCAGGGATCCCGTGCTCTCTCTCTGTGAGTGCAGTCAGTGCAGGGTAAGAGCTGGGCAGGGATCCCGTGCTCTCTCTCTGTGAGTGCAGTCAGGGCAGGGTAAGAGCTGGGCAGGGATCCCGTGCTCTCTCTCTGTGAGTGCAGTCAGTGCAGGGTAAGAGCCGGGCAGGGATCCCGTGCTCTCTGTCTGTGAGTGCAGTCAGTGCAGGGTAAGAGCTGGGCAGGGATCCCGTGCTCTCTGTCTGTGAGTGCAGTCAGTGCAGGGTAAGAGCTGGGCAGGGATCCCGTGCTCTCTCTCTGTGAGTGCAGTCAGTGCAGGGTAAGAGCCGGGCAGGGATCCCGTGCTCTCTGTCTGTGAGTGCAGTCAGTGCAGGGTAAGAGCTGGGCAGGGATCCCGTGCTCTCTCTCTGTGAGTGCAGTCAGGGCAGGGTAAGAGCTGGGCAGGGATCCCGTGCTCTCTCTCTGTGAGTGCAGTCAGTGCAGGGTAAGAGCTGGGCAGGGATCCCGTGCTCTCTCTCTGTGAGTGCAGTCAGGGCAGGGTAAGAGCTGGGCAGGGATCCCGTGCTCTCTGTCTGTGAGTGCAGTCAGGGCAGGGTAAGAGCTGGGCAGGGATCCCGTGCTCTCTGTCTGTGAGTGCAGTCAGTGCAGGGTAAGAGCCGGGCAGGGATCCCGTGCTCTCTGTCTGTGAGTGCAGTCAGTGCAGGGTAAGAGCTGGGCAGGGATCCCGTGCTCTCTTTCTGTGAGTGCAGTCAGTGCAGGGTAAGAGCTGGGCAGGGATCCCGTGCTCTCTCTCTGTGAGTGCAGTCAGTGCAGGGTAAGAGCTGGGCAGGGATCCCGTGCTCTCTGTCTGTGAGTGCAGTCAGTGCAGGGTAAGAGCTGGGCAGGGATCCCGTGCTCTCTGTCTGTGAGTGCAGTCAGTGCAGGGTAAGAGCCGGGCAGGGATCCCGTGCTCTCTCTCTGTGAGTGCAGTCAGTGCAGGGTAAGAGCCGGGCAGGGATCCCGTGCTCTCTCTCTGTGAGTGCAGTCAGTGCAGGGTAAGAGCCGGGCAGGGATCCCGTGCTCTCTCTCTGTGAGTGCAGTCAGTGCAGGGTAAGAGCTGGGCAGGGATCCCGTGCTCTCTCTCTGTGAGTGCAGTCAGGGCAGGGTAAGAGCTGGGCAGGGATCCCGTGCTCTCTCTCTGTGAGTGCAGTCAGGGCAGGGTAAGAGCTGGGCAGGGATCCCGTGCTCTCTGTCTGTGAGTGCAGTCAGTGCAGGGTAAGAGCTGGGCAGGGATCCCGTGCTCTCTCTCTGTGAGTGCAGTCAGGGCAGGGTAAGAGCTGGGCAGGGATCCCGTGCTCTCTCTCTGTGAGTGCAGTCAGGGCAGGGTAAGAGCCGGGCAGGGATCCCGTGCTCTCTGTCTGTGAGTGCAGTCAGTGCAGGGTAAGAGCTGGGCAGGGATCCCGTGCTCTCTGTCTGTGAGTGCAGTCAGGGCAGGGTAAGAGCTGGGCAGGGATCCCGTGCTCTCTCTCTGTGAGTGCAGTCAGGGCAGGGTAAGAGCTGGGCAGGGATCCCGTGCTCTCTCTCTGTGAGTGCAGTCAGTGCAGGGTAAGAGCTGGGCAGGGATCCCGTGCTCTCTGTCTGTGAGTGCAGTCAGTGCAGGGTAAGAGCTGGGCAGGGATCCCGTGCTCTCTGTCTGTGAGTGCAGTCAGTGCAGGGTAAGAGCCGGGCAGGGATCCCGTGCTCTCTCTCTGTGAGTGCAGTCAGTGCAGGGTAAGAGCTGGGCAGGGATCCCGTGCTCTCTCTCTGTGAGTGCAGTCAGTGCAGGGTAAGAGCTGGGCAGGGATCCCGTGCTCTCTCTCGGTGAGTGCAGTCAGTGCAGGGTAAGAGCCGGGCAGGGATCCCGTGCTCTCTCTCTGTGAGTGCAGTCAGTGCAGGGTAAGAGCTGGGCAGGGATCCCGTGCTCTCTCTCTGTGAGTGCAGTCAGTGCAGGGTAAGAGCCGGGCAGGGATCCCGTGCTCTCTGTCTGTGAGTGCAGTCAGGGCAGGGTAAGAGCTGGGCAGGGATCCCGTGCTCTCTCTCTGTGAGTGCAGTCAGTGCAGGGTAAGAGCCGGGCAGGGATCCCGTGCTCTCTCTCTGTGAGTGCAGTCAGTGCAGGGTAAGAGCCGGGCAGGGATCCCGTGCTCTCTGTCTGTGAGTGCAGTCAGTGCAGGGTAAGAGCTGGGCAGGGATCCCGTGCTCTCACTGGAAACCACTTTACCACTTTGTTTCTGTTACTTGGCTCTGGAGTCTCTGAGTCTCCCTGAAGCTTTGCAGCTCTTCGAGAGGTTAATCCTCATTGAGACTGGAGCTGCTGCAGCCTCCCAGATCTTTTCTGATATACAGATCTTCTCCCCCTCTCTCCCGGCATGTACTCCATCCCCCTCCCCTCTGATCCTCTTCCTCACCTCCATTTTTCATCCCCTCTGTGTGCCCTCCCCTTCTTCCTCGCTATCTCTGCCCTCCCTATGGCTTTCCTTCCTTCACTCCCTCCTCAGCTCCCTCTGCTTCTCTGCCCTCCTTGTCCTCGCTCCCTGAAGGTCGTCTCCCACTCCTTGTTTCTCTCTGCCTCTTCTCCTCTCTCGCTCTGCCTGGCTTACATCCTCCCTCTCTCTCTCTCCTCGCCTGCTTGTTTTTCTCATCCGCCTGCCTCCCATCTCTCACACATAATATAAATGATTAATATTTGTTGGAAATTTTTCATGGCCCAGTTCCAAACCGCATTTGCTCAGATGGAAATTTTACTTCTAACCCAGGAGACTGAACATTTCCTGGGCAGATTTTTTAGAAATATAACTGTGTTTATGTCTAATCCAGCATTGGAGCAGGCCGTATACCGTATATAACCTGTATGTACGCAGTATATTTAAATACAAGTTCAGAGAGAGAAAGCAGTCTTTCTGTGCATATTCGGTTTCCGTGCGACACATTATTACTCGGAGTAGGGTCACCACATCGCTCCAGGCCAGCAGGAACAGCTTGATCCGGTCCTTGTCTTACGCCTGCTGCAGGCCCTCACTTGCACTGCCAGTTTCCCTGACAGAGGCAGGAATAAGAAGCCCTGAAGGTGCACCAGTGGTAAAACCAGGTCTGGCTCGGCCGGTCCTTGCTGACCTGGAGCCAACTGATGGCTCTAGCGCAGGGGCTCTCATGCCAGTCCTCGGGGCCCTCCCAGCCGGGCAGGTGTTCAGGACCCTCCACTGTGGATAAGCGTGAGGTAGATTTGCATACAATGGAGGCAGTGCTTGCAGATCTCGCTCATGCATATTCATGGGGGAGATCCTGAACACCTACCCGGCTGGGCGTGTCCCAAGGATGGGAGGGGGCGGGGGTTGCAAGGTGCCCGCCGATTCTGTGGCTGGACTCCGGTCAACGACGTGGCTGGCAGCCATGCAGGCCCGATGATGCCCTGTGCTAGGTTCACTGCTCAGCTGAGCGGGGAGTCCCTAGTCTCATGGGTGCGCGACTCGGGCACTTTTACAGGGCCCGTGGTGGGAAATCCTCTGTGGCGCCCCTGGATGACATCACAGGCCTGCTCTGCTCTGCCTCAGACGCCTCGGCAATAGGTCAAACTCCTCGGAGAAGATGTTTGCCACGTCATTCATCGTTCCTGACCCTGCTTCTGTTCCAGTGCCTTGTGTTCGTGTTCCTGGTCCCTTCCAGCTTCTTCAGCGTTCCTGTGTTCTCATCTGGTGGCCCCTCGTCTGTTTTCGCTGTCTTCCTGCTGTTCTGCCTTGCCTTCCTTTCCCCGGATTGACTCCTTGCCTTGACCTCGGCTTGGACTCCCGGCTTCACTTTGGACCTCTTCACGTTGGATTTCTGCCTGCCTGATGACCTCTGCTTGCTTCTCGTCTTGCTGAACTTGACCTGCTCTCGTATCTGCTGTCTGCTGCCTGTCCTGACCTCTGCTTGGACTGACTTTGTTCTCTTCCCACTGGCCAACTGTCTCTCCTGCAAGGAATTCATCTCTGCACAGAGGCCTGCGCCTAAGCCCAGCCAGTCCTGGCACCCGAGGGCTCAACCTAAGGGGGAACAAGGGCTGGTATTGGTGGTGATCCTGTTGGGCCTCTGCTCCAGCCACTCCGCCTGCTGACAGTGAGGACCTGTGGGTAGCGCCAACCTCACCTCAGTCCAAAGGTCCACCTGCAACAGATTGCTGAAGCCATGGACCCAGCGGATCTCTCGGGCCTCCAGGCCATTCCTGACCTGGCACAGAAGATTCAGCAACAGGAACAATTCCTTGAACTCTTGGTAGGATTCATGGAGAGCCTTAGCGCCTGCCTCGATGCCACTGCAGCCTCCACAGACTCTTCGCTTCCTGCAACACCGGCCCATGGTACACCTCCCAGTTCCTCTCTGGTATGCAGGAGACCCTAAGCAGTGCCACGGATTCTTGAATCAGTGATTTATGCATTTTTTGCTTCAAACAGCACAATTTCCCACGACACTGTCAAGGCCACCTTCATCTTCTCCCTTCTGGATGGGAAGGCCTTGCCTGGGCCTCTCCCTTGTGGGAGTGGGGGGACGCGTTCTTCCAGGACTTTCAACAGTTTGTCAAAGCATTCAAACTGGTGTTTGAACTTGGCCAGCTGGCCATGGTAGGATCAGACCTCCTACATCTCCGGCAGGGCACTCGACCACTGATGGACTATGCCATTGAGTTCCGAACCTTAGCCACTGAGCTGAAATGGAGAGAGGATAGTCTCCACGCTATGTTTTTGGAAGGATGAAGGATGTGCTAGCTGCGCGGGAGCTTCCCGAGTCTCTGGCTGCGCTCATTGACTTGGCCGGGAGGATCGACCGCCACCTCCAGCAGCGGGCCCAGGAGCTGCAACCCCTGAAGGCAAGTGATGCTGGCTCAGTCCTTTTCACGCCCTCTCTCTGCATTCTGGCAATGGACCCTACCGCTGCCCAGTCCAAGGAACCTATGCAGCTCGGACAGAGTTACCTCTCTCCAGAGGAGAGGCTCCACCATTGTACCTTGGAGCTCTGCTACTACTGTGCCGGGACCAGACACCAATTGGCACACTGCTTTCAGAAGCTGGGAAACTAGCAAGCCTAGGAGCCAGTGGGGAGATGATCCTAGGCTTTACCACTCCTGCTCCCCTACTCACTCTTCCGGTATCTATTGCTGTGGGCAGGCTAGGTCTCCTCTCTAGCATTGGTTAACTCAGGTGTTAGAGGGAAATTTATTACGAAGGCCCTTGTGGACCATCTGAAGCTTCCTGTGGTCCCTTGGAAGACACCGTTATTATCTCCTCCATCCATGGAGAGCCGCTTTCCGGTTGGATCACTATTGCCACCGCCCCTCTGTGGCTCCACACCGGCATCCTGCATGTGGAAAGTATAATCTTCTGAATTCCAAAATAATGTGTGGCACATCAATATAAACCATTCAAGACATATGTCTATTGCTTTATTTGCTTAAAGGCCAACAGGAAAGGACATTTATTTGAACAATGTACTCTTATTCTGCAAAGATACAAACACCCCGACATGGCCATGTTTCGCACCAAGGCTGCATCAGGGGGCACAGCGAATATTCACATCAAGTCAAGACAGAGAGCATTTCTGGGGCCACCAAAGTAGCTTAGCACTATGAGAGCTGTAAAGGATTTTTTAATTGAAGGCAGCGCTATGGAGAAAGCTTCCAACAAAGAGGGACCCCAAGGGGGTCAAAAATTAATAACATTTTAATACAGCATTCCAATGATAGCTTAATGCTGCAGGAACCAGCATAGGGACTTGTGGAATCTCAAGAGCGAAGGAGCTTCTCACAAACCTTGCAATTTGCTCTCAGCTGATGTACCAGGCGAATGGGAGATCGGGAGCCAGCCGATGTGTATTTTATTTATTGAATTCAACGCTGGCAGCATTTCCTGCAGTGATTCTCTGGGCTCCAGATAACCTTATCTGGCTAACTATAAGATATTCAAGTATATTCCGTGGCCTGGCCAGGCCACGGAATATCTCGGACAAGTTAACCAGATAAGTTTATCCATCTAACTTGCTCAGCCGGACAGTCAGGGGCGGATTGGCCTATCGGGGGATCGGGCATCCCCCGGTGGACCGGTCGCTCTGCTCATGTGGTCTGCCAAGCGCGGCCATGACAGAGCCACGCTCGGCAGACCACGGGGTATCTCCTGGGCGGAAAATCCCCGGGCCGATCTTTACCCGGAATCCGCCCCTGCGGACAGTGGATGACTATAGGCCTCTTAGATACTGCAGAGTGCAATGCAAGCTGAGTGTATGAAACTATGAGACAAGCCACTACAAACCTTCTTATCCAACAAGTCTAGAAATGACTTTAAACAAATTTCAAACTACAAAATGAACTATGTTCAACCATCCACAATGCACATATAGCTGGTTTTAAATGCACTGTGAGAAATTACTCAGGAGTGCTGTACAGCAGTGTTGCTCAGTCTGGTTCTCCGCATAGCCATGATGAATTTGCGCAAGATAAATCTGCATGCAGTGGAGTCAGTGGGCATGCTCCAGGACCAGACTGAGAAACATTAACAGACTAATTTTAAAACCAGCACACAGGCGCCCATAAACACACATCTCTGCGCGATCAGAAATACACTGGAATTTTAAATCACGTGCGCGTATGATTTAAAATAACACTACTGCACATATGTATGCTCCTAATTTTAAGAGATCACTTGAAGAAACATATTTTGCGTATCTTCCATAGGACTTTGCCAGCTTTAGCGTGCATATGTAAGTGGATTTTAAAATATGCTTGCGCGAGGGACATTCCCAGTTTTGACAATTGGTCCACCAGTTTGCGCAGTCAATTTCAAGGTCTTCCAGACCCCCCATGGTTGCTCATCCTGCGCGCCCTCCAGTTGACCCGGACCCCTCATCCTATCCTGTAATCCCTAAAACGTGAGATCTGCAGACCTCCTCATCAGGAGCAGCAGGAACATCACATGGCTAACAAGCTGTTGTGCACTGTGCCTTCTGGTTTTTAAAATACGGGGTTACGCATGTCACAGTTGGCCCCACCCCAGAACGCCCGGGCCTCGCCCCTTTTCTTCTCCCTTATCTTTCGTTTGCGCACGCACATATATGTACATAAATGGTGGCTTTTTTGAAACTCTCTATAAATTTTCACAACATATAAGCAGCAAGAAATAATCGGTTTGCAACAATGAGACATCTGTAAAAAAAACCAAAAAAAAACCACATAACGTCATGAAGAAAGCAATCGTATACAAAAACAAAAATATCAATGTCTCATGCAAAACTGCAAAAAGAAGAAGTGGAGATTTTGGAGCAAGCCCCAAGAAAAAGAAGAAAAAACAACAAGGATTGCAGATAATACTAAATTCCCTTACACATCAGGCACTGGAGTAGAAATGGTAATCTAGAAGATTCTTCACATCGGCAGGATCAAAATAGGACTACCTAATACCATCCAGTTTAGTGATACATTTGGAAGGGTACTGAAGAGAAAATTCACCTCCCAAGCTAACAACCCTTTCTTTCAATTGGAGAACGGCTTTCTTTCTAGTTTGTATCTTTTACAGACATCTGGAAAAATCTAAATTTTCTGGCCCATGAAGAGAGTATCTTTATTGGAAAAATAATCTCATCAAGTGAGGAAACAGACACCATCAAGCATCCCTCTCCTTAATCACGTCTTCTGACTTGAAGAAAATCTGTTAAACAAAGAGGAGGAGAAGATAACTGAAAAGGATCAGCATTGGAAACAGAATCTTTTTCTCCCCTTGATAGAGATTATAAAGCAACTTGGTAAAAATAAGCATATGAGCATCAAAGACCCAAAACGTTTTTCATATACTTGAAAATAAGCTCACTTGGGCCTATCAAAGAGGAATGTAGAACATTGATAAAAATCAGAGATTAAGTAATCTCCATCAATTGTCATAAAGCTCTAAATGCCGGTGAACAAAAGACATATCTTTAACCAAAGTAGCCTTCAACTCTTGAGTAGTGCATACAAAAGATTCCAGATTCCTAATCCTTTCTTCATGGCCCTTAGCCTCAGAGTGTAAAGTAGAAACCTGATTCTTCATGGCGTCCAGAGAAGAAGAGAAAAGATTCATCTTTTTACTTAGCGTTTTTTCAAGTAACAACAGAGCCCGCCATATATCTTCCAGGCCTACACTTGCTGGCCTCCATTAATACAGATGACCCAGCAACCATGGCCCCACTAGGAGGTAACAAAGACCTTGCAGGATCCAGTACAGGAGGAGATAAATGGAGCTCGGGATTAAGAGATCTTTCAAGTTCAGGCTGAGACACAGCTCCACAACTGCCTTCAGCAATGAGAGAATTACAGACCCTTCAACTCTGCGGAATCGTTAATTGCCTGGTTCATGAAAACCGTGAACCCGGCCCTTACGTTTGCCCATTGAAGAAATGGGTAAAAGCAATCTGAAATTCCGTTGGACCCAAATCTGGACAAAGGGGCGTGCTCCATTGGCACGCGACTTTGCGCGTGCCAGTGGTAGCGTGCCGCCTTGCACCTCCTTTTGAGCTGGTTCAGGGCGCAGAGAGAAGCCGTCAGCGCTCGATATTCTGGCTGCAGTCCAATGGGGTAGGGAGTCCCCACCACCCTATAAATGGTGGCTTTTAAAATCTGCATTGCTCACGCGTGGCCCACATATGTGCATATAGGGGCATTTTTGTGCAAGCAACACCTTTAAAATCGACCCCTAAGAGTTCTCGTAACCCTAGCAATTCTTTGTCTTTATTTTACATACAACAAGAATTTAACATTTCAGCATAAACAGACTTGAACAAACAGACTTCAACAAAGCCCCATAGATATAGTAACAGTATTTACGGCAGGTAACTGCCACTCTGTGCAAGTTACCCCCAAGCTTTAAGTTAAGGGTAGCAATATTTAATATCAAAACTGTCCAACCCATAACAAAATTCCTGCTAGCAACATTTTTATAGGATGAGTAGTCTTCTTGATAATTCAGACAATGCTGCTTGAACGTGGCCTTAGAAGCAGTCCTGTGCTTTTTCCCTAATGTCCATATATCAGTACCCGGACCATAAAAGTCAGGGCTCAGCATTGGCTGTTGTCTGAATCCTTTTCCCCTTCCCCCTGGCCATCGAAGCAGAAATGGATGTTGCAGTTGCATCAAAATTTTATTTTATTTATTTAGTGCTTTTTTATACCGACATTCATGATACAGATCATATCAGTTTACAAGGAACAGGGGGTTATAGAAACATAGAAATGACGGCAGAAGAAGACCAAACGGCCCATCCAGTCTGCCCAGCAAGCTTCACACACTTTTTTCTCTCATACTTATCTGTTTCTCTTAGCTCATGGTTCTATTTCCCTTCCACCCCCACCATTAATGTAGAAAGCAGTGATGGAGCTGCATCCAAGTGAAATATCTAGCTTGATTCGTTAGAGGTAGTAGGGGTAGTAACCGCCGCAGTAAGCAAGCTACACCCATGCTTATTTGTTTTACTCAGACTATGTTATACAGCCCTTATTGGTTGTTTTTCTTCTCCCCTGCCGTTGAAGCAGGGAGCTATGCTGGATATGCTTGAAGTATCAGTATATTCTTCTCCCATGCTGTTGAAGCAGAGAGCCATGCTGGATATGCATCGAAAGTGAAGTATCAGGCACATTTGGTTTGGGGTAGTAACCGCCGTAACAAGCCAGCTACTCCCCGCTTTGTGAGTGCGAACCCTTTTTTCTTCTCCCCTGCCGTTGAAGCAGAGAGCTCTGGTGGATGTGTGTAGTATCAGTTTTTTTCTTCTCCCCTGCCGTTGAAGCAGAGAACTATGCTGTATATGCATAGAAATTGAAGTAACAGGCTTATTTGGTTTGGGGTAGTAACCGCCGTAACAAGCCAGCTACTCCCCCCTTTGTGAGTGCAGATCCTTTATTCCACATTTCCTCTTGCTGTTGAAGCTAGAACGATGTTGAAGTCACAGTAAGCATGTGTATGTTTATTGAATAAGGGTATTGTCTCCAGGCAGTAGCCATCATTCTGTCGAGTCACCCACTCTTCATTGGCGGTCTCTTGACTTTATGGATCCACAGTGTTTATCCCACGCCCCTTTGAAGTCCTTCACAGTTCTGGTCTTCACCACATCCTCCGGAAGGGCATTCCAGGCATCCACCACCCTCTCCGTGAAGAAATACTTCCTAACATTGGTTCTGAATCTTCCTCCCTGGAGCTTCAAATCGTGATCCCTGGTTCTGCTGATTTTTTTCCTACGGAAAAGGTTTGTCGTTGTCTTTGGATCATTAAAACCTTTCAAGTATCTGAAAGTCTGTATCATATCGCCTCTGCTCCTCCTTTCCTCCAGGGTGTACATATTTAGATTCTTCAATCTCTCCTCGTACGTCATCCGATGAAGATCCTCCACCTTCCTGGTCGCCCTTCTCTGTACCGCTTCCATCTTGTCTTTGTCTTTTTGTAGATACGGTCTCCAGAACTGAACACAGTACTCCAGGTGAGGCCTCACCAAGGACCTGTACAAGGGAATAATCACTTCCCTTTTCTTACTCGATATTCCTCTCTCTATGCAGCCCAGCATTCTTCTGGCTTTTGCTATAGCCTTGTCACATTGTTTCGCAGACTTCATATCATTAGACACTATCACCCCAAGGTCCCTCTCCTGCTCCGTGCACATCAGCCTTTCCCCCCCCCATCGAATACAGTTCATTCGGGTTTCCACTCCCCATATGCATGACTTTGCACTTCTTGGCATTGAATCTCAGCTGCCATATCTTCGACCACTCTTCCAGTTTCCTTAGATCCCGTCTCATTCTCTCCACTCCTTCCGGCGTGTCCACTCTGTTGCAGATCTTAGTTTCATCCGCGAAAAGACAAACCTTGCCTTCTATCCCGTCCGCAATGTCGCTCACAAAGATATTGAACAGGACCGGTCCCAACACCGATCCTTGCGGTACACCACTTAAAACCGCTCTCTCTTCAGAGAAGGTTCCATTTACCATCACACATTGTCTTCTGTCCGTCAACCAATTTGCAATCCAGGTCACCACCTCGGCACTCACTCCCAAGCTTCTCGTTTTATTCACCAGTCTCCTGTGCGGAACCGTGTCAAAAGCTTTGCTGAAATCCAAGTATATGATATCGAGCGCTCTTCCTCGATCCAATTCCTTGGTTACCCAGTCAAAAAAGTCAATCAGATTTGTCTGACAGGATCTTCCCCTGGTGAATCCATGTTGCCTCTGGTCCATCAATTCTCCAGACTGTAGATAGTTCACTATTCTCTCTTTCAGCAGTGACTCCATTACTTTTCCCACCACCGAAGTGAGGCTGACCGGTCTGTAGTTGCCAGCCTCCTCCCTATTCCCACTCTTGTGAAGCGGGACCACCACCGCTCTTCTCCAATCACTCGGCACCACTCCCGTTTCTAGGGATCTATTGAACAGGTCACACAGCGGAGCTGCCAGAACATCTCTGAGCTCCCTCAATATCCTTGGATGAATCCCATCAGGCCCCATGGCTTTGTCCACTTTCAGGTTCTTTAGCTCTTCCCACACATTTTCTACTGTAAAAGGATTTTCATCTATTCCACTTCCCACCAGTTTTTTGTTGTGTAGAGATGGTCCTTCTCCAAGGTCTTCTTTAGTGAACACAGAGCTGAAGTATTCGTTTAATATTTCTGCCATTTCTTCGTCTCCCTCCACACATTGATCATTACCACCTTTCAATTTCACTATACCACTTTGGATCTTTCTCTTTTCGCTGATGTATCTGAAAAATGTTTTGTCACCATTTTTTATCTCCTTGGCAATCCTCTCTTCCGCTTGACTTTTTGCCAACTTGATTAATTTCTTTGTCTCCCTCAGTTGATACAAATATTCTTCTTTGTGTTCCTCCCTTTGGGATCTTTTATATGTCTTGAATGCTGTTCTTTTAGCTTTAATTTTGTCAGCCACCTCCTTTGAGAACCAGATAGGTTTCAATTTTCTTTTGCTTTTCTTTACATTTCTAACGTATAGAGCAGTTGCCTTGGCGATTGCTCCTTTTAGATTGGTCCACTGCTGATCCACATCTCTCTCGTTCTCCCATCCTTTTAGTTCTTCCTCCAGGTACTTCCCCATTTCCTCAAAGTCTGTGTTTTTGAACTGTAAAACTCGGGTCTTTGTGGTTCTTTTCCCTATTCTTTTAGTGATATTAAACCATACCGTTTGATGATCACTGCTGCTGAGATGGGCACCCACCTGGACATCTGAGACATTATCTGCATTAGTGAGTACTAAGTCGAGTATAGCTCCTTCTCTGGTGGGTTCCAACACCATTTGTTTGAACAAAGATACTTGCATGGCATCCACTATCGCTCTGCTATTTTTAGTTTCTGCAGATGGGATTTTCCAGTCTACATCTGGCATATTAAAGTCACCCACGATCACCACTTCTCCCTTCTTACCTATCTTATGGATGTCTTCAACCAGGTCTCTGTCCAGCTCTTCCTTTTAGAGGAAGAGGCAAAAGTTACAATAAAACAGGGGTAATGGAACTAGGGAGATGAAGAAGCCAATAGCAAAAGATAACTCGGTAACTATAACAAATCATTTACAATGTCTGAAATGTAGTGCACTGAATAGAAGGCATTAGTATATGAATTGTGGCGTAGCTGAGACGGGCCTGAGTTAGGGGAAGGCTTGTTGAAACAGCCAGGTCTTGATTTTTTTCCTGAACTTCAACAGGCAAGGTTCCTGTCTGAGATCGGGGGGGGATAGCATTCCAGATGGCTGGTCCCGCTGTCGAGAAGGCCCGTCCTCTAGTGGCTGAAAGGTGGGTGGATTTGGATGAAGGGGCATGCAGAGATCCATTGTAAGCTTCTCTGATAGGTCTTGAATAGGTGTGGAGTCTGAGTGGGAATTGCAGGTCGATGGGGACCTGGTTGTGAATGGTTTTATGAATGATGGTGAGGTACTTGTGTAGGATTCTTAAGCTTATTGGTAGCCAGTGCAGATTTCTGAGGATGGGCGTGATGTGATCTCTTCTGTTGGTATTTGTTAGGATTCTAGCTGCCGCGTTTTGGAGCATCTGAAGAGGTTTGGTGGAGGAGGCGGGGAGGCCTAGCAGAATGGAGTTGCAATAGTCTATCTTGGAGAATAGAATGGCCTGGAGGACAGATCTGAAGTCGTGAAAGTGCAGCAGAGGTTTAAGTCTTTTTAGCACCTGTAGTTTATAGAAGCAGTCCTTGGTTGTGTGATTGAACTTCTTTAAATTCAGATGGTTGTCTATTATTACTCCAAGATCTCTTGCATGGGTGACTAGGGTGTTGGGGTGGGTCAGCTGAAGGATTTTGCTGTATTCAGGAGATATGAGGAGGAGTTCCGTCTTGGCAGAGTTAAGTACCAGATTTAGGCTGGTGAGGAGGAGGTTGATAGCTTGGAGGCAGTTGTCCCAGAACTTAAGTGTTTTCGTAAGGGATTCAGTTATCGGGATCAGGATTTGTACGTCATCAGCGTAAAGATAGTGTTTTAGTTTTAGGCTTGTTAGCAGCTGGCAGAGGGGAAGGAGGTAGATATTGAAGAGAGTGGGAGACAGGGAAGAGCCCTGAGGTACTCCTAGTGAAGAGTTGATGTGTGGGGACTCTTTGTTGTTGATTTTGACTTTATAGCCTCTGCTACTGAGAAAAGAATTGAACCATCTGAAGGCCGTTCCTGATATCCCAATGTCGGATAGTCGATTTAGGAGGATGGAGTGGTTCACCATGTCGAAAGCCGCCGAGATGTCTAGAAGCACTAGCAGGAAGGAGTGTCCTTTGTCCAAGCCCATGATGAGGTGGTCTATGAGGGAGATGAGGAGGGTTTCGGTGCATAGCGATTTGCGTAATCCGTATTGAGTTGGGTGTAGTATTTTATGGTCTTCAAGGTAATCAGACAGTTGTGTATTGACTAATTTTTCCATAATCTTGGCGACAAAAGGCAGATTGGAGATAGGGCAGAAATTGTTAGGTTCCCTGGGGTCTAGGTTCGGTTTCTTAAGAAGGGGTTTGAGGGTGGCGAGTTTTAGAGCATCAGGGAAGATTACTTGTGATAGGGAGCAGTTTATAATATCCGCCAGGGGCTTGGAGATAGGGTCCGGCACCGAAAGGAATAGTTTAGTTGAGATTTGGTCGGAAGGGTGGGTAGAGGGTTTCATTCTCTTTAGTATGGATTCATTCTCCAGGGCGGATGTAGGTTCAAATGCTTCAAGTGAGGCTTCTGTATTTGAAAAAGCGGATAGGGAGATAGGAGGTGGGGTAGAGCTGGGGGGCAGGCATGTTAAGAGGTTGGAGATTTTGCTCTGGAAGAAGGTTGCAAGTTCATTTGCCTTAGGTTGTGCTTGGTCATCCGGGATGGATGGGGTGGTGGTTTTTGTGAGTTCAGATACGTAGAAGAATAGGGCCTTGGCGTCGAATACGAGGTCATGAATTCTGTGAGCGTAAAAATCTCTTTTTGTTCGAAGAGTAGAGTTCCTGTAGAAGTGGAGGGCGGATTTGTAGGCAGCTAACGTGTTAGGGCAGGGGGCCTTGCGCCATTTGTTTTCTTTCTGTCTATGGTCTTGCTTAAATTTTCGGAGTTCATTGGAGAACCACAGTTTTCTTTTCAAGGCCGGACTGATTTTTTTGGCCGACAGTGGGCATAATTTGTTAGCTACCGATTCAGTGATCCTGTGCCATGAGAGTTGGGCCGAGTTAGGTTTGAGACATCTAGGTTAAGAAGTTCTTGGCTAGGTGTTCGCTGAGGAAATCAGGGGTGCACGATCTCCTGTAGTGAAATGTAGATTGGAGGGGGTGAGAGGTAGGACTTTCTTTCATCGTGAGGGTGGTGGAGATCAGTGAATGGTCTGACCAGGGGACTGGGACGCATTCGGGAGGGGTGGAGTGCGTGAGTTCAGAATTTATGAAAATAAGGTCTAGGGTGTGGCCAGCTTTATGGGTAGGCTTGTTGATAATTTGTTTGAAGCCCATGGCCGTGAGGGAGGTGAGAAATGCATCACAGTTGGTAGAGAGTGGGGTTGAATCAACATGGAGGTTGAACTTCCCTAAGATCATAGCTGGGGAATCCAAGTTTAAATACTTAGCTATGGTTTCTACCATAGGTGAGGCATCCAAGTCTAGAGGTCCTGGCGGAGCATATATGAGGAGGATTTGAAGCAAGTTAGTTTTGAAAACGCCTACTTCTAGTTTAGATGCAGACTTGGCTGGCTGTAGGGTTAGCCTCAGCTCTTTTTTTGCAGCTAAAAGAAGGCCTCCGCCTCTTTTTTTTTTGTCTGGGAAGTGAGAAGAAATCGTGAAAATCATGAAAGCTAATCGGTTATCCCTGTGCCTTTCATTAGGGGAAGTAGCTGCTTCTCCATGCAAGTTACCTCCATTGCACCCTTTCCTTTATTTCCACCTCTAGTGATCCACATGCCTTTTTGAATTCATCTTCACCATCTCTTCTGGAAGGGCATTCCAAGCATACACTACCCTCTCCGTTAAACAGTATACACAAGAAAACCCCAAAATATCTAAGGGTTTGGATGCTGAGATCTGGCTTGGTCTACCTTAAGCCTCAGACAACAGGGAATCCTGGTCTGGGAGGAGGCCCCTGGGAAGGTGCATATCTAGCCAGGCCCAGGGGAAAGGACACCCTTAGGAAAGACCCAGACCGAGAGACTGCTTATAAGCTGCAAAGGTATGCAAAGTTGTCTTTCTGTTGTGAATTAATAAAAGTTCCTGAAAATTATACCAGAGTCTAGCCTGCATCTATTCCCTGGCCATTCTGACAGTGCCACAAGGGATCACTAGGAATAAAAATTAGAATGCTCAGTAAATATGATAAGGCTTCAAAATTTCCGCAAATTATGCAATTCTATTATTAACATGAGCATCCAAACGCTCTGTCTCAAAAGATTCTCCATATCTTAACATGCAGCTCCGAGAAATGAGGTATGCTTCCACTTAGAGGCAATGGTGCATCTGGGCACCAAGAATAAGAAACTAGCCAAATCAGCCCTCACTGATCTGCAGAACATTGCAGTCTTACTGCCTATGATAACTTTTTTTATTGGTCTTATAGAAGGCTTGTACAAAGATCTTGCAATCCATGAGTTGTCAAGGCCATAAGAACATAAGAAATTGCCATATTGGGTCAGACCAAGGGTCCATCAAGCCCAGCATCCTGTTTCCAACAGAGGCCAATCCAGGCCATAAGAACTTGGCAATTACCCAAACACTAAGTAGATCCCATGCTACTGATGCAATTAATAGCAGTGGCTATTCCCTAAGTCAACTTGATTAATAGCAGTTAATGGACTTCTCCTCCAAGAACTTATCCAATCCTTTTTTAAACCCAGGTACACTAACTGCACTAACCACATCCTCTGGCAACAAATCCCAGAACTGAATTGTGTATTGAGTGAAAGAATTTTCTCCAATTAGTTTTAAATGTGCTACTTGCTAACTTCATGGAATGCCGCCTAGTCCTTCTATTATCCGAAAGAGTAATTAACCAATTCACATTTACCCGTTCTAGACCTTTCATGATTTTAAACACCTCTATCATATCCCCCCTCAGCCGTCTCTTCTCCAAGCTGAACAGCCCTAACCTCTTCAGCCTTTCCTCATAGGGGAGCTGTTCCATCCCCTTTATCATTTTGGTTGCCCTTCTCTGTATCTTCTCCATCACAACTATATCTTTTTTTAAGATGCAGCAACAAGAACTGTACACAGAACTCAAGGAGTGGTCTCACCTTGGAGCGATACAGAGGCATTATGACATTTTCCGTTCTATTAACCATCCCCTTCCTAATAATTCCTAACATTCTGTTTGATTTTTTGACTGCTGCAGCTCACTGAGCCGACGATTTTAAAGTATTATCCACTATGATGCCTAGATCTTTTTCCTGCGTGGTAGCTCCTAATATGGAACAAGCATCGTGTAACTACAGCAAGGGTTATTTTTCCCTATGTGCATCACCTTGCACTTGTCCACATTAAATTTCATCTGCCATTTGGATGCCCAATCTTCCACTTGCAAGGTCCTCCTGTAATGTATCACAGTCTGCTTGTGATTTAACTACTCTGAATAATTTTGTATCATCTGCAAATTTGATAACCTCACTCGTCTTATTCCTTTCCAGATCATTTATATATATATTGAAAAGCACCAGTCCAAGTACAGATCCCTGAGGCACTCCACTGTTTACCCTTTTCCACTGAGAAAATGTAATCCTACTCTCTGTTTCCTGTCTTTTAGCCAGTTTGTAATCCATGAAAGGACATCGCCACCTATCCCATGACTTTTTACTTTTTTTAGAAGCCTCTCAAGCGGGACTTTGTCAAACGCCTTCTTCAGATGTTCGGTGGAATTATGGAATATTTTGCTAACAGAGACAATTATATCTAGGCACCAGTCAATTACTAGTTGGCATTCATTCCTACCCGGTCTGGCACTATGTCTTCTCGTATAAAATGGACTCTGAGACTTTCAGGTTAAAGCACCGTTTTTAAGTTTTTTAACTTGTACACTCTATGGTAACAATACTTTACCGGCCTTTCTTCTTTCCAGCTTGTTGCAAGCTTCCAAGTTCTCTCCCCCTGTTGATTGTAACTTTGACTTATTCCTACCTATTGTTATCTTTCGTTTACTTGAATTATTACTCTAGTTTTCCCTTTGTTAAACTGTAAACCGATCCGATATGGTTATTTACTATGAAGGTCGGTATAAAAAACTGTTAAATAAATAAATAAATAAATATCTATCTAACCTCCAAAGAAAACTGGGCATATTTTGGAAGATAAAGATACTTGGGGGGTTGTAGTTAGATGTCAGCGATAAATGCTGATTACCAGATTTGGGTTTTTATTGCTGCTGGAGTACGGCATAGAGAGAGCGTTTGGGTGGTTAGAAGGTTAGATATGATGGACCTCTGAACCTCTTCAACCTAACTGTATCTGAAGCCTGTGTTAACTGTTCTTAAAGACACCATTCATACTTCCTAAAGTAGGATCCCTGGCAACCCCAGCCCGCTACAAGCAGGCTTGACCCGCACACTGAACATCCCACATCCAAGCTTCCAGAAGCATTCACCTTCAGTATAGCACGGATGTTGCATCATATGGCTCTTTTCAAAGAAAATTCAGTGTCACAGATTGTAACCTGCAAGTGAGAGTTGAAATGTGTCCTAGAGTCCATCTCCCAGAGAGAGAAATACAGGACTGGAAGAGACCACAAGTAAGCATCCAGAGTCACGGAAATGGCTGCAAGGGACCTTGATATCATCTAGTCTACCACCTGCCTCTAAACAAAATCTTCTATACCTGAAAACGTCTGTAACAGGGAACTCAAGCCAGTCCAGTTAGTAAGAACTTCACATGGGAATTTTATGCCTGTGGATTTTGCATCCATTTTCATAAAGAAAGGAGGCCTGTATTTTCCCTTTGAGCCTTGCTGTGGATACAGCACCTGCTTTTTGGGAGGGTAGATTTTATTCTGAAAGCAATATAGGTTTATACGCAAGTGTCCCTTCCATTTCCTTATCCATGTCCATGCAGCTGCCTGCTGCTGGCAGGGCCGCCTCTGGGAATGAAGCTGATTTCTAGACATCCTTTCAAATGAGAATCCCAGACTCCGATGGCAGGTGAAGACTTCCAGGCCCAATCCGCTGGGAGTGCATCGCTTGTGCTCGCCGTTGTCTCATTGCTTCAGCCTAACTCACAGAAACATAGAAGTGACGGCAGAAAAGGACCTAACGGCCCATCCAGTCTGCCCGGCAAGCTCCCACAGTTATCAGTTTCCCATACTCAGACCGCAAAGGGCAGGGCTCTTGTTGGTTTCTGTTTGAGTCCAATTTCCTTTCACCCCCAAGCCATCCTGTGATTTAGTTCCAGTCCTAGGGTTTTCCTTGCCAGTGGCCTGGATTGGAAGGGGGCAGGAAGCAGGCCTCAGTTATGCCACAGCCTCCCTGCTCGGCAGGTCACGTGACCCTGCAGTGCTGCGCTCCCATTGGTCGCAGGCGATGCTTTCAGATAGCGCTCTTAGTTCTGTTTCAGAAATTACTTAACATGCGTGGTGAAGGCCCCAGGACTAGGGTTGCCGACTGGCGACAGGTTGATCCAGTCCTGGTTTTATCCCCATCGCATGCCTGGAACCCATTCTGGTTTTCCTGTTTCAGTCCCTAGGAAAAGCAAGACTGTAAGTACCAGGTGAGTAAAAGCGGGACTGGATCAACCTGGAGCCGCTTGGCAACCCTACCCGGGGCGCAAAGGGTTAGGGACGAGCTATCGCATCCGTGTAGATGTTTGCACACACGTTCCAGAAGCTGAAACCCAAACACGAACGAGAGCAAGAAACCCGGCGGAGGAAGAAATACATAGAATCCTTCTGGGAGACGGTATCCATGGCAACAGGGAAGATAAGGCAGCTCTACCGGGAGCGGTCGCCATGGAAATGCCTCTCCTCGGCTGCCAGCGAGAGAGAGAGAGAGAGAGCAAAAACAGCGATGGAGGAGGGAGGGGGAGGGGTACAGACTGTTGCCAGATGCACAGGTGCTGGAGAGGGAGGGCAGGAGGGTGAAGCTGCCCCCTTCCCGCTGGTGCCTGCCTCCGACCTTCAGCTGCTGGTACCCATGGGGCTTCCATGTCAGCAGGGACCGCAGCTGAGTCAATCCTGCTTTTATTTCCTCCTCCCAGTCCAGCTGTGGACGTAGTTTTCTACATTTCACCCATTTATTACACATCACCCAACATGTCTGGGCATGCAACGAATACATTCGGTGGACAAATCACAGAGCATAAAAACATACATAGAGATAAAATCCTACACTTACACCAAATAAAAATATAAAAATCCTGCCACTTTCTAACAAAAAAAAACAAACAACTCATGGACACATTCTCTGTCAGGAAAACCAAACAGCTGAGCAGGGGTTATCCCAGACACTTCCTTAAAGGACCAGGCGCTCCATATTTAGCCGCTGGCTCACTTTGCTGGGATATTCAGGGGCACGCCCATGTCGCTGAATATAACGGGCTATGTCAAAACTAGTCAGGTAAGTTTATCCTGCTAACTTTAGGACTAATCTCCAGCTGTTCTAGACTAATCTGACTATTTTAGCCGGATAACGCTGAACATAGACATTCATCCAGCTGATTGACTAAGGCGTTTCTCCCATTCAGTGTGTCTATGGGAAAATGCCTTGATGAATCGGGCTCTTAGCTGGATGGCTGACTCTGCCCCAGAACACCTCCACCCTAGCCTGAGCTGGCTAAAAAGTGATCCAGCGATCGGGAGGGGCATTCCATGCATCCCGCATCCTTTCTGTGAAGAAATATTTCCTGACATTGTTCTCGAGTCTTCTTCCTTGGAGTTTCATACCCTGACCTATAGTTTTACAGCTTCCTTTCAATCGGAAAAGATTTGACTTTTGCGCATCATTAATTCCTTTCAGGTATATGAAGGTCTGTAAATCATATCTCTCCTCTCTCACAGGATATACTAGTAAGATCCTTCAGTCTCATCTCGTATGGCTTTCCGTGCAGACCCCACACCATTTTGGTTGCCTTTCTCTGGACCGCTTCTGTTCTGACCCTGTCCTTTTTGAGATGAGGTCTCCAGAACTGAACGCAGTACTCCAGGTGAGGCCTCACCATGGATCTGTACAGGGACATTATCGCCTCCTTTTTCCTGCTGGTTATGCCTCTCTCTAAGCAGCCCAGCATCCCTCTGGCCTTAGCCACCACCTTATCACATTGCTTTGCCACCTTAAGATCATCAGACACGGTCACCCCAAGGTCTCCCTCCCAGAACGTGCACGTCACTCTTTCACCTCCCAACAAATATGGCTCCTTCAGCTTGCCAAGCCCCAAATGCATGACTCTGCACTTCTTGGCATTGAATCCCAACTGCCAAACCTTTGACCACTTCTCGAGCTTTCGTAGGTGACTTCTCATTCTCTGTGCTCTTTCAGGTGTGTCCATTCTGTTGCAGGTCTTAGTGTCATCTGCAAAAAGACAAATTTTACCTTCTAATTGCTGCGCAATATCGCTCACAAAGATATTAAACAGAATCGGTCTCCGAACAGATCCTCGAGGAACTCCCCTCATCACTTTTCTTTCCTCAGAATAGGTTCCATTTACCACTTCTCGCTGGCATCTGTCAGTCAGTCAATCCGTAATCCATTTCACCATCTTGGTGCCGCTCCTAAAATTCACAAAATTTCAACTTATCACAAAGTTCCTCTGGAAGTGAATTCCAAAGGGTCAACCCCCAAAATAGCTAAATGCCATATGTCTCATATTAGTTAAATGTACAACATGAAATGAAGGTGTATTTAGAAAACCTTGTTGAGATGGAGCAGTTGTCTCTTAGGGTATATAATATGACAGCTGTCGTGCCAGATATTCTGGCTCTTCCCTATGAAGATACTTAAAAATGAGAAACAAAATCTTACATTTCATTCAGCTTTCTACTGGGAGCCAGTATAAACTAGATAAAATTGTGGTGATATGGTCAAACCTTTTGAAGTTGAGCAATAATCTGCCAACCATGTATGGCAGAGACCCTCTGTGTTTATCCCATGCCTTCTTGAATTCAGATCTTGTTTTTGTCTCGACTGTCTCCTCTGGGAGGCAGTTCCATGTTTCCGTCACCCTCTCTGTAAATAAATATTTCCTAAGGTTACTCCTGAGTCTTCCCCCTTTCACCCTCATTCTAGAACCTCCTCTCTGTTGAAAGAAGCTCACCACCTGTGCTTGGAAAACTTGGAGGTATTTAGATATAGTTTGTTAGTTTGCACAGTATGCTTCATAGCCAAATCAGGGTGGGCCAAATAAGTGTAGGCAAAAGACACCAGATCACTTGTGAAATCTAAGAAGCCATGAGAGGTCTAGAACGGGTAGATGTGAATCGGTTATTTACTCTTTCAGATAGTAGAAAGACTAGGGGGCACTCCATGAAGTTAGCATGGGGCACATTTAAAACTAATTGGAGAAAGTTCTTTTTTACTCAACGCACAATTAAACTCTGGAATTTGTTGCCAGAGGATGTGGTTAGTGCAGTTAGTATAGCTGGGTTTAAAAAAGGATTGGATAAGTTCTTGGAGGAGAAGTCCATTACCTGCTATTAAGTTCACTTAGAGAATTGCCACTGCCATTAGCAATGGTTACATGGAATAGACTTAGTTTTTGGGTACTTGCCAGGTTCTTATGGCCTGGATTGGCCACTGTTGGAAACAGGATGCTGGGCTTGAGGGACCCTTGGTCTGACCCAGTATGGCATTTTCTTATGTTCTTATGGACAGTTAAGCAATGAAGTAAACTCAGGACAGACTCTGCCTGTCCTTCTGAGATGGAGTGAGTTGGTAGCTCTACCTTCAGCAACCCATTTAACATCTCTCCACTCCAGCTGAAGAGCATGAGCCCTCTGGGCTGCTGTGGCCATATGAGTCATAAACTTGTGGGTGCTCCGATGGCACCTCAGAAGTGATAAATATTGTCCCTTTCTTCTTTCCTGGTCTTGTCATGTCCCTGCAGGCCCTGGCAGTTGGAGCAGGAATGGGATCCCCGGCAGTGGAGCCACAGGTTGCCATGTTCTGCGGGAAACTCAACATGCATATGAATATCCAGACGGGCAAGTGGGAGCCTGACGTCTTCGGGACCCAGAGTTGCTTCGGGACCAAGGAAGAAATAATCAACTATTGCCAAGAGGTAACGTGGAGAAAGAGGAAAATCGGGGGTCATAGCACTAACTACTATTCCTTAACGGGAAAAGCAGAGGTCACAGCACTGCCTCTCCTCTCAACTACTCCTAAGAGGTAATGGGGGAAAGGGCAGGGGTCAAAGCAGTGCTCCCCTCTCCCCCCACCTCCTTCAAGAAGTACAGGGGACACCTCTAGATATGATGACTTCCTTCTTTATAACAATTCCACCAATTTTTCCCTAGGTTTATCCTGAGCTCCAGATAACCAACGTGGTAGAGTCTACTCAGACAGTAACCATTGATAACTGGTGCAAAAAAGGCAGGTCAAAGTGCAAAGGTCATCGGCACATTGTGGTACCATTCAGGTGTCTGGGTAAGTGGGTTTGCCTGAGATAAGCGATAACTATTAGGCAAAGATGAAGGAAGAAGAATAAACAGGAAACTGTTCTCCTTCTCTTCTGCAGTTGGTGAGTTTGTAAGCGAAGCTCTGCTAGTTCCAGATAAGTGCAAATTCCTTCATCAGGAAAAGATGGACTTGTGTGAAAGTTACATGTACTGGCATAGAGTGGCCAAGGAGGTAAGAGGGTAACCCAGTGGGGCAGAAAGAGGTATGACGCAATGCTGGGTATACACACTGGCATGGACAGGGTATGGAGGTGTGACAGTGCTGGGTATACACTGGCACGGACAGGGTATGGGGGTGTGACAGTGCTGGGTATACACACTGGCACGGGCAGGGTATGGGGGTGTGACAGTGCTGGGTATACACACTGGCACGGGCAGGGTATGGAGGTGTGACAGGGCTGGGTATACACACTGGCACGGACAGGGTATGGGGGTGTGACAGTGCTGGGTATACACACTGGCACGGACAGGGTATGGGGGTGTGACAGTGCTGGGTATACACACTGGCACGGGCAGGGTATGGGGGTGTGACAGGGCTGGGTATACACACTGGCACGGGCAGGGTATGGAGGTGTGACAGGGCTGGGTATACACACTGGCACGGACAGGGTATGGAGGTGTGACAGGGCTGGGTATACACACTGGCACGGACAGGGTATGGAGGTGTGACAGTGCTGGGTATACACACTGGCACGGAGAGGGTATGGAGGTGTGACAGGGCTGGGTATACACACTGGCATGGACAGGGTATGGAGGTGTGACAGTGCTGGGTATACACACTGGCACGGACAGGGTATGGAGGTGTGACAGGGCTGGGTATACACCCTGGCACGGAGAGGGTATGGAGGTGTGACAGGGCTGGGTATACACATTGGCATGGAGAGGGTATGGAGGTGTGACAGGGCTGGGTATACACACTGGCACGGAGAGGGTATGGAGGTGTGACAGGGCTGGGTATACACACTGGCATGGACAGGGTATGGAGGTGTGACAGTGCTGGGTATACACACTGGCATGGAGAGGGTATGGAGGTGTGACAGGGCTGGGTATACACATTGGCATGGAGAGGGTATGGAGGTGTGACAGGGCTGGGTATACACACTGGCATGGAGAGGGTATGGAGGTGTGACAGGGCTGGGTATACACACTGGCAAAATCTTACGTATCAGAGCTAGGAAAGGACATTGGTTTGGAGGAAAAGGGCAGATGGATGGCTCTCGGTATACACAAGGGGCAAACGGGACTGAAATCTCTTCCTATGGAGTAGAACTCGGCCTAAAGGACTCTTGTTTGCTGTCTTGCTCCTCAGGCCTGTGGCACGGAGCTGCTGGAACTGCACAGCTATGGGATGTTACTACCGTGCAGGGCAGAGCACTTCCGCGGGGTGGAGTACGTGTGCTGCCCGTCCCATGCCCCGTCCGGAATGACAGAGGACGTGACACCTGCCATGCAGAAAATCACTGCAAGGAAGGAAGAGGCTGAGAAAAGGTGAGGAACGGGGGAGTTTTATACAGAAAGAGGAGGAGACCTGTGCAGTTGAGAGAATTGGTGATTTTTGTACAGGAAGAGACCAAAGAGAGGTAGGGGAAAGAGGAAGAGATCAATCCAAAGCTGAGGCAGGAAGAGAAACAGAGATGAGGGGGAGAGAGCAAGCAAAGGTAAGGACAGGGGCGTTCTGTATGGGAATAAACCAAGAAAGGTGTGAGGGTTCTAGGTAGGAACGGAGCCCTAGAGATGAGGGATGTTGCTGGAAGAGCAGGCATGTCAACCCAACGAGACTTGAGATGGTCCAGGATTTGCTTCACCGCAATGGGAGAAAGCCAGGACTTGATCAGCTTCTCTCAGGTTGAGTGGGGTGAGCTGGAAACTCTAAGGAGGAGTGGAAGCGGAACTTCTATACAGGAAGAATGTAGGGGCGGGTGGAGTCTTGTAATAGAAGAGAGGGAGCGAGCGAGGAGTCGGTGGTGCTGGAGCTGGAAGAGGGGTCGAAGCTGCTGGTGGGGGAATCCTGGTCCTTCTGCATACCCTGTGTCAGCAAATTCTCTCTGCTTCTGGCGAGTAGTGAGAAGATGACGACCAGTCGGGTTTCTGTGGTGGAGGAGGAGGTGGAGGATGGCGAGGAGGAGGAGGAAGAGGATGAAGATGAGAAACTGGAGCGGCAGGAGGACAGCGCTGCGGACTTCGCGGATGACACGGACGTGTTTCCGGCCACGCTGGACGACTACTTTGTGGAGCACAGCTACTATGAGGACAGCATCACTCAGACCACCATAACCACCACCACGCAGACCACTGAGGAAGAGGTCAAAGGTGAGCCAATGATGCAGGATTAAGGAAGTGTGGAGAGCCCAGAGCCAGCTCTCAGGATAGCCACAGTGAAGTTGCAGGGGATAAATGTCCATACATTGGACCCAGTTTATGCACAGTTATCTCATTCTTATTTATTTATTTATAAATATTTTCATAATACATGAGGCTAGAGACAGAAAACCAAAAAGGAGAAAGCTATTCAAAGAATACTTGCCATCCTGTTAATTAGACCTCAAAGGGGGTGCCAGAGTTCATATGGTGCTGTTTTGGAGGAAGTGGGACATACAATTTTTTTTAAATAAACCTGGCTGAATGTGGGGTACCCCAAAAAAAAAATCTGGAAAGCCCTGGTCCAATCCTTTTACGAGAGCCTGATAGGTGGTTCTTTACCATTTGGTCATTAATGGCTGTGCTGAATCTCATGCTGGAGGAAAAGGAAGTGCAACGCCTACTGAGCCACCATCACTCTGTGTTCTGGCCAGGTCTGACCTCGCCTAGCGTCCGAGCTGCCATCAATCAGAGCCTGACCTGGCATGGCTGAGGGAAGGGATTGTGTGCCAGCAGCAGCAGCAGCACACGTGCCTCCGAGGGCCTGGCACTGCATGGAGCTGCACTGAGCTCAGCCCAGCAGTGTTTATCTCCTGCTCACAATAGGAGGTTTGTCCCTGTCCCATCCGCAGCAGGCACCCGGCTCAGAGAACACCCCAGACTAACCCTTTCCTCCCCACACATCCCCACCTCAGTTCTGTACTCGAGGAGTCTTACAAAGGACGCCAGCCCCCAGACAAAGCTCCACGGCCCTGGCCAGCTGATCGCCAATGCCCAGAGAGCCACATGAATCTTTCAAAATGTATTTCTTTTATTTATATTCTGCGTGTTGGCATTTTAAAGTGGATTACATTCAGGTACTTTAGGTATTGCCCTATCCCGAGAAGACTTACAATCTAAGTTTGTATTTGAGAGTGAAGGAGTGGCGGTGGGATTTGAACCCTGGACTCTGAGGTTCGAAGCCTACTGTTCTAGCCACTGGGCTACTCCTCCACTCAGTGCCCCACCCC
Organism: Rhinatrema bivittatum; assembly: GCF_901001135.1. Taxonomy (NCBI): domain Eukaryota; kingdom Metazoa; phylum Chordata; class Amphibia; order Gymnophiona; family Rhinatrematidae; genus Rhinatrema; species Rhinatrema bivittatum. Next base: position 76,414,315 of record NC_042628.1, on the reverse strand, counting down.
ATCACAAGGTTTCACTTTTAAATCTCCGCACACACTTTGCACCTGCTGTAAAGCAGCTTGTAGGACCTACAAACTGCCCAGGCATTTTCAAAATTGTCCCCTTAGTGCCCACCTTCAGCTGTATTTAAAGGACAGTTTACCAGCAGCAGACAGATGCTACAGACTGGAGATCAGGGCACAGTTACCCAATATTAGAAAAGAAAGTTACAACAAATATGTCAAAAGAATGTAAATTTATGTTGGTTAATGCGGTGGGTGATGTCACTATGGGTTACTAAGGTCTGATATCACTGCAGATTTCAAAGGTCTGTGATGTCACTGTGGGTCACTGTTAGACACTGAGGTCTGTGATGTCATTATGAGGTATTCTATTTTTAGATTTACAGTAGATGCCACCTTTTTTGGAAGAAACTCAAAGCAGCTCACAAACATAATAATTATACAATATAAAACAATTCAAAACATCATAACAATGTAGCAAATATTAAATAAAAAATAAAATTAATAAACAGTTCAAAAGTAAATAAAAATCTAACTCAACCCCATATCCCAGTACATTTTGACCCTTTCTCTCATAAAGGGGCAGAAAGGAAAATGTAATCTTACGTGCTAATTTTCTTGCTTTAAAACTGGCCAGACCAGTCCCAGCATGAGTTAGGCTTTCCAACCAGCAGATGGAGACAGAGAACAGATTTGTTGATGTAACCGTATAAAAGGTCCTGTGCTGACAACAGTCTGCCAGTCTTCTTGTAACAAGTAAAACAATCCTATATCCTCAACCCATAGGAACTTCCAGGGGACCAACAACACTAAATCCCCAAACATGGAAAACCAGATACCCAACTAGACCCAAAGGAAGCTATGTATTCAACCTTAATCTCTGAGGAAACATGCTCAGGGAACATCACAGAAGGATTCTGCTGAAAACAGGAGAACAGAATAGCAGTCCAGGAAGGTCCTAGTCTCTTCTAGCTGGACTCTTATTATCCTTGTTCAACCTGATAGCTGGTGAAAATTCTGATATGCGACCACAAACCAGGCAGTTCAATATGAAAACGCAAATATAACAATTACTCCTAAAGAAGAATATCTTTCCGAAACATTGCAATGTCAGGTCAGACTTAAGGGCTGCACAGAGGAAGACCGTGATGGTCTATGTGCACCAGCACTCACAATTTACTGCCTTTATCTTTAAATCCAGCACGCAAAAGATAAGTTCATTTATTTACAGTTTTTACTTGCATAAGAAAAAAATATATGAAAATGTATTACTGTTGGCTCACGATAATAAGAGTGGGAATCCATTCAGTGACCAATGATTGTATTGTAGCACACTTATTTACCAGGAGTTCGAAAGTTTTCGTGCCTGTTAAGTGCTATATGAAGGTCACTTGCAACTCTTTAATCGTGAATTTGTGTAGTTTCCAAGGTATCTCCTTATATTAAGGAGATAATCACTTTGTAAATTGTTATTCTCTTGTTATGATTTCTTGTTTTTCTATTCTTCCTACTGCCTTCTGGTTAACCCCCCACCCAGTTTTACACTCTCCCTGTTGAAATGTATTTTCCAAGCTTTCAGTTAATATGTGAACCGGTATGATGTCCCCACTAATACCGGTATATAAAAAGTTTCTAAATAAATAAGTATAAGATCATTTTTTGTGGGATATACCTTTTATTATTTTACTCTTTGGTTCCCTCTCTTGGTCTTCCTGACAGTCTCCCAAACCTGTGGAGGTCTCTTCAGAAGAAGACTCGCACTACAAAATACAGGAAAATCCTGAACTCTCAGAGAAGACACAATAAACTGGAATATCTCATAGCATGGAAAAACTATAGTCCAGAGGGAAACTCCTGGGAGCCAGCAGCCAACCTTCAAACCCTCTTATTAATATGGGAATTTCATTGCCACTTTCCCCAGAAACCAAGATATAGAACCCTCAAGAGGGGGCTTAAGGGGGTTACTGTTATATTTGCTGGTCATGGGAGCTACCCTCAGAACTCACCCCTTCACTGCTAGGGAGATGCCTGGCGAGCTCATCGTGGCAAGACGCTGCCATTGCCTCTTCTTCCTTCCTCCTCCGTGGTTTGCTTCTAGGTGCATGCGCCTTACCTCCACTTAAGGGGTCTGCAGCAGAAATCAGGGCTGCCGGCGCCTCCCTATGATGTCACGAGGCTGGGTAATTAAGGCCTAGCCACGTACCCTAGCATCATCTCAGCAACAGGTCATCTACACTGGGAAGTGTAGTGCGTGTGGCTTAGAAGGTGCTGAATATATACACTCTGTGGCCTTGGGCTAATATGAATTATCCCATTAGTGACCTGTTGCCAGATGTCTTCTACCCCATGTGGTGGCACTAGATGATAAAGCACTTCTGTACCATTGTAGTGACACCAACTCCTCGGCCAACAGATGGTGTGGATGTCTACTTCGAGATGCCTGGAGATGGGAGCGAGCATGCCAACTACCTGCGCGCCAACATGGACCTTGAGGAGAGGAGAATGAAGCAAATTAACGAGGTGAGAGAGGCTCTCATGAATGCCAGAGAATAGCAATTTCCATAGTCTGAGACACTAAAGGCCAAAGGGCCGCCATGTGACGCTCCAAAGGAAGGTGAGAAAACAGTTTTTTGTACTGAGGGTGGTGGAAACCAAAACAGACTTCCAGCAAAGGTTACAGGAGCCAAAACGATGAGAGAATTCAAGCCTGCAGGGGACAAAGATAAAGAGAGCTTAATGGCTGAGGGAAGGAGAAGACCACAGAGAGACCTTTGACAGCAGAGTAAGAAGGTACAAAAGGCTGGGTACATCAGGTGGTCCTTTCCTTCTGACATCCTTCATGTTTCCATATTTCCTTCCTCTTTATCTTCATCCATATCTCTCCTCTCTCGTTTTTTTTTTTCGTTTCCTCTCCCATCTCTCCTTTGCCTGTTCTCTGTTCCACAGACTGTGACCAATAAGAGTTCTTCTAGCTGCCCATGCTCCCTCCCACAGACTGAGAGGGTGATTAGGAGGTGTGTATGTAGTCCTGAAAATGCAGATCCTGAGTCTATAATTACTGCAGGTTTGATGCTTCCCCCAGGGCCGCATTAACCTTCTACACAACATCTGTTCTCCCTGTGGAACCTACTTCCCATATTTGCATAGCTCGCTTCTTGTCTTTATCTTTTTCCCTTGGACTGGGATAGTGCAGGTGAGAGATTGACTGCCCCCCTGTGGGTCTACCTAGGACAGAGGCAGTGCGGACGAGGAACCGTGCTGGGGAAAGGTGGAAGTCTGATGCTCATGATCACGACCATGTTCACTGTTGGGGACTGAGAGTCTGCATTATGAGGAGAACAATCTTTATGTAGGTTTGTGAGTGGGCAGATTGCTGTACAGGGTGATCTAGGGCCAGTTGGAGGACAGGAAGGTTAAGTGACTCGCTCAAGGCCACCCGGTGAGCGAAGGACAGAGACATGGAACTGGCATATCAAAGTTTTCTCCTCTGTTCTCCTCTTTATCTTTGTTTGTCTGTCCATCTCTCTGAATCAGGGTCACATCTCTGATGTCCCTTCTTTCTTCCCTCTCTTGCCCAGGTGATGAAAGAATGGGCAGAAGCAGACAACCAAGCAAAGAACCTTCCCAAATCAGACCGCCAGGCACTCAATGAGGTAAGAGGGAAAGTGAGTGGAAGCAGAGGGGAGAGGAGCAGAGGGAGAGGCAGAATAAGGAAGGGGATGGATAGGAGCAACCTGGCTAAATCAGATAGGATTCTCCTACGATCTCAGCACAAAGAGCTGCTCCTTGAGCTCAGTACTAGAGGCCCTGGTTGGAAGTCAGTCAGAAGGCTACAGGCAGGGCTGTCAGAAGACGCGGGCGAGATGGCAGCTGCTGGATCCTAACCCCAGCCTAGCACTGCAACTTCCTTCTGCCGTGCCGGAGCTTCCCTGCTGTAATGGCAGCAGCGGAAATAAGTTCCAGCACGGTCCGACCCAAACAGCCAGCTGCATCATCAGAGGGGCCCCTGACCACCTGAGGCGCCATTGAGCCCCGTGGCTGTCCTGACTCTAGGTTCAAATCTCGAGATCCCTGGCTACAAAACATAGGCTGTGGCATGGCAGAGTGCTGCAGAGAGTGGATCCTCTGGCAAGAAGGAAGAGGCAAAGAGAAGTGAGGAGTAGAACAGGAAAGGGTAGGAAGGAAAGAAAGATGAGCGAGTTAGAGGGGCAGAAATGAGAAGGGGTCTCTCACTAGGTAAGGAGGAAGCTGTCCCTTGCAGACCTCAATGCCAAAGGGGGGGCTACTTATTATTGCAGAACCCTAGAAGCTCCCATCTCGTGCAGGTGGTCTACGTAGCCCAGAGCAATGAGGAGAATATTCAAAGCCCTTTCCTTGAGTAAAAGCGGAACGTGGGAGCTTTGGCTATTGCTCATCCTATCAGTGGGTAGAAGAGTGCACATTGTTCCCTCATCCATTTCCCCGCAGATTAAAGGGGTGGTCCCAGGGAGGGCGAAGAGGGGAATTCTGCACGTAATTTGATTGTTCGAACCTGCCCACATAATTTTTTTTTGTTTGCCGTCTAGACTTTTATTCTATATAAAAGCATGAAATAGCCATGTCCATACGAAAACGTAACACAGCCTGAATGTAGTTTCGAGACATTCCTATCCACCCTTGCTGCTAAAGAGCCGAGGATGTGGAGGAAAGAGTTTCTCAATTGATGTCTACAAGGACTCAATCAACGCATCTTCTCCTGGCCTCAAAAACTCCATATTAGAAAGTGAAATCACGATGAGGAGGCCACAGTTATCCTTTTCCATACTTCGTACAGTTGCCAGATTTTCTCAAAGATTTATGATGTAATGCCATCAATTTATGCAAATATTGAACTCTATTCAGCCAGGCTAATACTTTGTCCAATATAGGGGGCTGCTTTTGTCTCCAGTTATAGGCAATTTCACAACGAGCAGCTCTACAAACTTGATGGCTAAGCAATTGGAAGTGCAAGGGTAAATGAGGAAGAGGTAGTCCCAATAAAGCCACTTTTGGGTCTTTAGGTACTGTAACTCCTGTGATGTTTGCAATTAGCCCAAAAATGTTATCCCACAGCATTCCCACCACATGTGAAAGAAGGTTCTCTTATTCCCACAATCCCTCCAACAATTATCTGGCATCCAGGGATCCATGTGATGTAGCTTAGATGGAGTTAAGAGCCATCGCAGTAAAATTTTGTAACCGTCCTCAACCGTTGAGGTGGAGATAGACCTTTTACAAGAATCAACCTAACTCATCCTCAGGTATTACCTCTCCTAAGTCTGCTTCCTAAGCCTTTATACGAGCTTATACAGAAGATCCTGGTTTACCAAGGAATACATTTTAGATAGCACTCCTTTACTCCTCTCAGCTTTATCACAAAACGATTCAAAACGGGATTTGCCCTTGCAGAGATCAGCAAAAGCATTCCTTAGCTGGATAAAATGTTTAATTTGCAAATGAGCAAATACATCTTGGTCCGTGAAGCCATGATTTCTAGTCAGATGTTCAAATGGGTTAATGGCGACACCTTCCCGAAGATGTTCCATCCTATATACTCCTCTCTGAGTCTACCTAATGGACATCCCAGAGGAATTGCCAGGAGTGAAATCTGTTGTGAAACAAAGCAGTTCAGAAAAAAGAATCCTGGCTGCCCACAATTCTCTCTTTCCAAAACTTCCACACATGCAAAGAATTCTTAGTACAAGGAGACATATCATTAATAGGTCACCAGGTATACTTAGGCTGCCATAAGATTGCTTCTAACGGCATAGATTCCAGGAAATGTTGTTCAATATCAACTTGTTGTTTTTTATCTCCTTTTCTATGCCATTCAACAACTGCTCTTAACTGAGAGGCTATAATTTTTTAAAAACTGGATGTCAACGATGGTACTAATATGTCAATAAATGAATAATAAACCACGTTATCAATTATGCCAAAATATGTTTCATATAAACAACTCTCATTCGGGAGCAGAATGATCACACTATATTGTGTTTCATTTCATTCACTTAAATTGAATATGGGATTTGTAACCCATTGTAACGTGAATCGCTCACCGTTAGAATTTTTTAATCATCGGGTTGGTTGGATTAAAGTTCTTGGCAATACTGTATCTAATTTTTTCAAATATTTTTTAAATTGTTTCAATTTTTCAGTTTTTTTACCACTGTTCATTCAATGTATATGACTGCAAAGTATATCCACAAAAGAAAAAAATGAGAAACCACTTATCATATTGCAGCGGCACCTAACTCCTGTGCCGTATCCGTGACGCCCGACTGAATAAAGCGGCTTACAACTTAAAACTGCTTCAATAACGCCCGACACAGCTTGTGTTTCGTTGAAGAGACTTCATCAGGGGCTCGGGCTTCAAATTATACTATAAGATGAAAAAATGCAATTAGGTAGCGATAATCTTATACTTTAAAGAAAGTTTCTTTGATCACATATGTGTTTCTCTACGAGTGGAACGCCTTCCGGCGTCTTGGCATTTTTCAAAAATGGAGTCGCCGTAAAAACAAACTGTGGGAGGTATTTAAACTGTTTGGCTGACTGAAAAAAGAGCCAATGAAGGCCCCTGAAACGATTTAGCAGCAACCAATGGATGAAACATAGCCCTTTAAATTAGCGAAATCCATTCAATGGTGTCATTCATTCCTGTAGGGTGTTCTGTTGCTAATTTATAGATCCAACGTTGCTCTTTATAATTTAATAAAGAGCGTATGTCACCACCTCATGAGGATGGTGAAATATGATCGATCACTGTCCAACATAAATCTGAAAACTCATGTCCAAATGTTAAACAATGTTGTACAATCGGGGCCTCCATATTTCTTGTATGTATGTATTTATTTATTTATTTATTTATTTATTTAACAGTTTTTTTATACCGACCCTCATAGTAGATAACCATATCGGATTGGTTTACATTTTAACAAGGGTAAACTGAGGTGCCAATTTTGGTAACAATAGATAAACAAAGGAAAAAAGGAATAAGTCAAAGTTACAATCCAACAAGGGATGGAAGAACTTGGAGGCTTAAACAAGCTGGAAGGAAGATAGAGGCAGGTAGAGTAAATATAACAATACGAATAGTTTAACGAGTTAGAGCTTATTCTTTAACCTGGAATGCCAATGTCCATTGTTCAGGAGGAAGTGTGTCCAAGACCTTGTAAGAAGGGAAGCTCAAACTAGTGAATATCTGGTGGATCTGGGAAGGCTTGGTGAAAGAGCCACGTCTTTAGTCTTTTTCTAAAGGTTAAGAGGCAGGGTTCCAATCTGAGATTTGCTGGGATGTTATTCCAGATAGAAGGGCCTGCTATTGAGAAAGCTCTGTCTTTGGTCATAGAGAGGCGTGAGGCTTTCGTAGGGGGAAATTTCAGAGTGCCTTTGTGATTATCTCTCGTTGGTCTGTTAGAGGAGTGGAGGTTGAATGGGATTTCCAGGTCGAGTTGTAGTTGCTGATGGATGGTTTTGTGTATTAGGGTAATGGATTTGTACATGATTCTGAAATTTACTGGTAACCAATGTAGGTTTCTGAGGATGGGGGAGATGTGTTCACTGCGGCTGGTGTTGGTCAGCAGTCTCGCTGCCGCATTTTGTAACATCTGCAGTGGTTTAGTGGTAGATTTGGGGAGGCCTAGGAGGAGGGCACTGCAGTAATCTATTTTGGTGAACAGTAGTGCCTGGAGGACTGTCCTGAAATCTTGGAAAAATAAGAGTGGTCTAAGTCGTTTCAAAACCTGAAGTCTGAAGAAGCTGTCTTTGGTAGTTGTGTTTACCATTTTTTTAAGGTTTAGTCGATTGTCTATTATTGCCCCAAGGTCTCTAACGTGCATACAGGTGATGTGAGCATTGTGTGGTGAAGGTGGAGGAAGATTGTTTTCATTTGAAGAGATGAGGAGAAGCTCTGTCTTTGAGGCATTGAGGACCAAGTTTAAGCTGTTGAGTAGATTAGTAATGGATAAAAGGCAGTTATTCCAATAGGTGAGAGCTTTTGAGAGGGATTCTGTTATAGGGATTAGTATCTGTACGTCGTCTGCATACAGATAGTGAATTAGGTTGTGGTCTGTAAGCAGTTGGCAGAGGGGGAGGAGGTATATATTAAAGAGGGTTGGAGATAAGGATGATCCTTGTGGTACGCCAAGGGAAAATTTTGTTAGAGGTGACTCCTTGTTATTGATTTTGACTTTGAACGTCCTATTGCTGAGGAAGGACTTGAACCAGTTGTGGGCTGATCCGGAGATGCCGATATCCTCTAGGCGATCCAGTAGGATGGTGTGGTTGACGGTGTCAAATGCCGCCGAAATGTCTAACAGAACTAATAAGAAGGAATGTCCTTTATCTAACCCCATTATAATATGGTCTGTAAGTGAAATGAGGAGGGTCTCCGTGTTGCGTGATTTCCGGAAACCGTATTGCGATGGGTATAAGATCTTATTGTCCTCTAGATATTCTGAAAGCTGGGTGTTTACCAGTTTCTCTGTGAGTTTGGCAACGAAAGGTAGATTGGAGATGGGTCTAAAGTTGGATAGAACATTAGGGTCTAGATTGTGTTTCTTGAGGAGGGGCTTAAGAGAAGCGGTTTTTAGGCTGTCTGGGTAGTTTCCTTGAGTTAGAAGGCTGTTGATAATATTTGTTAGAGGACCTGAGATCGTGTTTGGGATGAGAAGCAGGAGTCTCGATGGGATATAATCAGCCGGATGACTAGATGGTTTCTTTCTTTTTAGAAGGGATTCAATCTTTTTGGTGGAGATTAATTTGAAGCTGTCAAACTTGGGTTTAAAAAAGGTATTGAATTTCTCGTCTGATTTGAGAGGTGTTGTATTTGGAGGAAGGAGGGCGAGAGTATTTAGAATCTTCAGTTGAAAAAATGATGCGAGCTCATTAGCCTTGGATAGAGCTTCTTCGTCTGGCATAGGTGGCGGGGTTGATTTAGTTATTTGTGTTACGTAGGCAAATAGGGCCCGGGCGTCGTACTGGTAGTGATGTATTTTGTTGGCGTAGTATTCCTTTTTTTTTTGTAATATGCAGGTCCTATAGCGATGTAAGAATCCCTTGTATGCTGAAAGGGTAGTTGAGTTGGGGGGTTTTCGCCATCTATTTTCTTTCTGACGTAAGTTCTGTTTCATCTGTTTTAGTTCGGTGCTGAACCAGGGTTGGTTTCCCTTTTTTTTGGGTTGGTTGTTTTGTAGGTTATTGGGCACCATTTGTTTGCGACTACTTCAGTAATCTTTTGCCAGGAAGATAGGGCTGAGTCGGAATTAGATAGGTCAAGGTTGGAGAATTCCTTGGAGAGCTGCTCGCTAAGTATATCAGATGGACATGATTTCCTGAATTGAATGGTGGAGAGGTGCGGAGAGGAGTGTGTCTGTTTGTATGTGGAGAAGGAAGATTCTATCAAGAAATGATCTGACCAAGGAATTGGGGTACATGTGGGATCTACTGTGCACGTGAATTTAGAGTTAATGAATATTAAATCCAGGATGTGACCAGCTTTGTGAGTTGGGCTATTGATAGTCTGAGAGAATCCCATTGCCGTAAGGGAGGTGAGGAAGGCTTCGCAGTTCGCAGATCGAGGTATAGCGTCTGTATGGAGGTTGAAATCACCCATAATCATTGTTGGTAGGTCTAAGTTAATATGTTTCGCTATTGATTCTATGAGGGGTGAAGGGTCGGTTTCTAGAACTCCTGGAGGGGCATAGACTAACAAAATTTGTAGCAGTTTTGACTTGACTAATCCTAGTTCCAATTTGGACTCAGTTTTGATGGTTTGAGAGGTCAGTCTGAGTTCTTTCTTGGAGGCTAGAAGAAGTCCGCCCCCTCTTTTTTTGTGTCTATGGAAGGTGAAAATGTCGTAAAACTGGATAGGTAATTGGTTGGTTAAGGCAATGTCCGAGTCTTTTAACCAAGTTTCTGTGATTGCACAGATGTCTGGGTTGGAGTCCAGGAGGTAATCATTGAGGATGTGTGTAGGATGTAGACGGCTCCGTTATATTGATTTGATGTTTTTTTGGGAATCGAGTGAAAATCAATTACAAAAATGTTTTTCATGGTTGAATTCAATTGATATTGATTTAAAATTTACATTCAATTATAGTTTTTTTCCTCAATTTCTTTTTTGGACATTTCTATTACTAAAGAGGGCAGAACAATTAAAACATCACTATACCAGAAAGAAATGGAGAAAAATAATCTACTTAGATATCATAGTTTCCATCCTAAAGCATTTAAAACGGGCTTACCCATTAGTCAATACTTTCGTCTGAGACGTATTTGTTCATCTGACCAGGACTTTAAACAGCAGTCATATTTTGGCTAAAAGATTTTTTGAAAGAGGCTATCCACTCAGCTATACGTACAGCGTACAAGAGAGCAAAATATTCATCAACACAATCTTTACTGGAATATCAATCTAGGAAAACAATGCAGCGAGATGTTTTTGTTTTGCAATATACAGATCAATCTGCGGCTATAATTAAGAGTGTGCAACAACATTGGCATGTTCTCCAGTTACATTCCATTTTTTCTGAATTGCCCATGATATCTTTTCAAAGGGGCTCCAATATTAAAGATTTTGTAGTTCATGCTATACCCTCAGTTCTGAGAATCACAGTACAGAATTTTGGACATATAGCCTGTGGTCATTGTGATATGTGCCCCTCCACTATCGAAGGAAATTCATGGCAACATCCCATAACCAAGGAAATTTTCACAAAAAATTTTTTTTCGGATTGTAACACACAGAATGTAATTTACATTATACAATGTAATTGTCCTTCATTATATGTTGGACGCACATCCAGGCCTATTAAAATTCGGCTAAGGGAACATCGGAGCCGTCTACATACAAGAAATATGGAGGCCCTGATTGTACAACATTGTTTAACATTTGGGCATGAATTTTCAGATTTATGTTTGATAGTGATCGATCATATTTCACCATCCTCACGCGGTGGTGACATACGCTCTTTATTAAATTATAAAGAGCAACGTTGGATCTATAAATTAGCAACAGAACACCCTACAGGAATGAATGACACCATTGAATGGATGTCGCTAATTTAAAGGGCTATGTTTCATCCATTGGTTGCTGCTAAATCATTTCAGGGGCCTTCATTGGCTCTTTTTTCAGTCAGCCAAACAGTTTAAATACCTCCCACAGTTTGTTTTTACGGCGACTCCATTTTTGAAAAATGCCAAGACGCCGGAAGGCGTTCCACTCGTAGAGAAACACATATGTGATCAAAGAAACTTTCTTTAAAGTATAAGATTATCGCTACCTAATTGCATTTTTTCATCTTATAGTATAATTTGAAGCCCGAGCCCCTGATGAAGTCTCTTCAACGAAACACAAGCTGTGTCGGGCGTTATTGAAGCAGTTTTAAGTTGTAAGCCGCTTTATTCAGTCGGGCGTCACGAATACGGCACAGGAGTTAGGTGCCGCTGCAATATGATAAGTGGTTTCTCATTTTTTTCTTTCGTGGATATACTTTGCAGTCATATACATTGAATGAACAGTGGTAAAAAAACTGAAAAATTGAAACAATTTAAAAATACTTGAAAAAATTAAAGATACAGTATTGCCAAGAACTTTAATCCAACCAACCCGATGATTAAAAAATTCTAACGGTGAGCAATTCATGTTACAATGGGTTACAAATCCCATATTCAATTTAAGTGAATGAAATGAAACACAACTTAACTGAGAGGCAGCATAGTACCATCGTAGATTATTTATTTATTTGTGTTTTTTTCTATACCGGCATTCACGGAGTTCGTATCATGTCGGTTTACATAAAACAAGGGGTGAGCAATACATAACTATAACTAGATTACATAGATTATATAGATTATATAGAAGAGGATTAGATACAACCAATCCCCTTCTAGCTCTAGAAAGATACATAATAGCCCAAGCCAGCCTAGGTAATCTCCATTTCCAGATAAAATTTTGAAAAATTGCTTTCACCATAATTTAAGAATCTTATTAGGGATCGAGATGGGCATAGTCTGAAAAAGATAGAGTAAGCAAGGAAGCATATTCATTTTAATGGAGACCAGACTACCAAACCATGATAGGTCATATCTATCCCATTTCTGCAAGTCTTTATTTATTTGATCCAAAAGAGGATCATAATTTAACTGGAAAGTTTATCATTAGCTATACCAATAATTAATCTTTTGTTTAAAGGAGAATTGTGATCTAATCGTATCCACAATTGTTTATCTAAGAGAATTTCTAAAACTTCAGAATTGACTCCAGGGCTGGTGGGAATTTCCTATTAAAGCAACTCACCAAACACCTACGTATTCCCACCATCTGCTCTCCGGTGCCCTTACTACTCTCGTCTATTCTCGGGGAACCTCTTCCTGGTGAGGTTACCCACACCATGGCTCCCATCCAGCTACGCACCGGGACTTTAGTGGAAACCATCTCATTCCATATGGTCAAGGCCATCCATCCCGTTGAATTGGGATTGCCCTGGCTCCACAGTTTGATTGGGCTACCCTACAGCTCTCTCGTTGGGGCCCAGCTTGCCATGAGAACTGTTTGGAACTTGTCTCTCCACTGCCTTGTCTGACTACAGCTCCCTCTTTACCAGGCCTTCCACCACAATATGCATCCTTCTCCGATGTGTTCTAAAAGAAGGCTGTGGACACGTTACCTCCTCATCGCTCCTTTGACTGCGCGATAAATTTACTGCCCAACATGGAGCCTCCTTGGGGTAGGATCTACCCTCTCTCGCAGACTGAGACCCAAACCATGTCAGAAATCATTCATGAGAACTTGGCCAAAGGGTTCATCTGGCCCGCCAAGTCCCCTGCAGGAGCAGGGTTTTTCTTCATAGGGAAAAAAGATGGCTCCCTCCATCCTACATCGACTACCACTGCCACTCATCTCGGAATCTCGGAGCTTTTCGACAAGCTTCAAGGATCTAAGACCTTCGTGGAGTCTATAATTTGGTCCGGATCCATGAGGCCGACGAGTGGAAGACCGCCTTTAACACACGTGATGGTCACTTTGAATACCTTGTGATGCCGTTCGGGCTTTGCAACGTGCCCGCGGTATTTCAAAACCTGATGAATGAGGTTTTCAGAGATATGCTTTACCAGTGTGTGGTTGTATACCTCGACGATATTCTCATCTTCTCTCAAGATCTGCCTAGCCACCACCAGGATGTCTCTCGTGTCCTCCAGCAGCTGCGAGATAACCAACTTTTCGCTAAGCTTGAAAAATGCTCCTTCGAACAAGAGTCCATTCCTTTCCTGGGCTACGTGGTGGCCAGTCAGGGGTTTTGAATGGATCCTCAAAAATGAAAGAGCATCCTTGATTGGCCTCAACCCACAGGCCTCAAGGCTCTCCAGAGATTCCTTGGCTTTGCCAATTACTATCACTCTTTTATCCACCATTATTCTACGTTGACTGCACCACTCATGACCATGACTCTCAAGGGGGCCAACCCCTCCCAGTGGTCTCCCAAAGCTATGACTGCCTTTCAGGACCTCAAGTCTGCCTTCTTGAAGGAACCTTGTCTCTACCATTCAGATCCTAAGTGCCCATTTGTGGTTGAGGTCGATGCCTCCGATGTTGGAGTAGGAACAGTACTGAGTCAATACTCCCTTACTCATACTCTGCACCCCTGTTCTTTTTTCTCCTGATGCTTCTCGCCGGCAGAACATAACTTCAGCATCAGGGATAAAGAATTGTTGGCCATCAAGCTGGCCTTCAAGGAATGGCGACTCTGGCTAGAAGGCACACAACAACAGATTACCATATACACGGATCATAAAAATCTCGAGAATCTACATCACACCCAGCATTTAAACCATCACCAGGCCTGCTTGTCCCTCTTCTTTACTCAATTCAATTTCATACTGTGTTATCACCCAGCCAACAAGAATACTCGAGCCGAAGCCGTCTCCAGGTTGTTCATTGCCGAGGATGTTCCTGATACCCCTCGGCATATAATAGATCCTGCTAAGGTCATTCTGTCTGCCATTTTCCCAGTACCTCTGGGAAAAACTGTGGTCCCTTGCCTGCTAATGTTGGATTCATGGACCCTTGGGCCGATCGGAACCAAAGGAGAAGTTGCTGTAGATGGTGGCAGCAGTGGCCCCGACCGGGAGGCGGCAAAGACAGGCTCGGAACTGGTTGAAGGAGGAACTCTGGAAGCCCTATGCGACCAAGGGCTTTGGCGAGGAAGGTGGAGACGGCGGAGCTGGTCCAGTAGTAAGAGGATCTTCGCCCTGGAAGCTGATCCTCCCCCGAGAGGAGCTCGTAGGAGTTCGGCCGCTGGGACTTAGGAGATTCACCCTGGAAGCCGAAGTCCCCCCAGGAGGAGCCTGTAGGGACCCGGCCGCTGGGACTTAGGCGGGCCCGCGAGGGCCAAGTCGGAAGAAGTCCAAGGTCAAATGCCGAAGGATCGTCGCTCGCCAGTCCAGAGTCAGGAACCAAGGGATCACCGTAAGCCAGTCCGAGGTCAGGAGCCGAAGCGTCAATGTAAGCCGGTCCGAGGTCAGAAGCCAGAGGATCACCGTGAGCCGAACCGGGGTCAGAAGCCAGGGAAACGTCGTAAGCCAATCCAAAGGTCAAGAGCCAGGAAACACCGTCAGCCGAACCAGGATCAAGGATCAGGAAGAGCAGGGAACTCAGGAGCAGCAACTAGAGTCAGGAGAACCTGGGAACCTCGTTGCAAGGCGTTGTTCTGGTCCAGCTGCAGGGCTTAAGTACCCTGCAGCGTCTGATGTCATCAAGGGGCGTCCCCGAGGTTTCCCGCGCTGGCTCCTTTAAATCTTGGCCTCAGACGCGCGCGTCTAGGGGGCGGGGCCAGACGCCGAAGGACGCCGGCTGCTCCGGCGAGGCAGCCACGAGGCCGCATAGGGTCCTGCAGGCCCGGGGGAAGCTGCCCGACGTTGGGGCTGCGGCAGCGGGGATCCCCGGAGGCCTGGGGAACACGGGGCGGTGCCGGCGCCGTGACCAGGTAGGCGGCGATCCCGGGACCGACCCGGGATCGCAACAGTACCCCCCCTCCTACGCCCCCTTCCGGGGGGCCGGGGCTTATCCGGGTACCGGGCATGGAACTGGCGAAGGAGGTCCTTATCCAGGATGTGGGATGAGGGCTCCCACGAATTCTCCTCAGGGCCATAACCCTCCCAAGAGAGAAGGTACTCCCAGCGACGCCGACGGAAGCGGACGTCCAAGACCTCTTTCACCGTGTACGTGGTCCCAGGATCCGAAGCAACCTTGGAAGGCTCCGGAGGCAAAGGGTGAAAGCGAGAGAGGACCACCGGTTTGAGGAGAGAAACATGGAAGACGTCGTGTATCCGAAGGGTAGATGGTAGACGTAAGCGGTAGGAGACCGCGCCAACACGCTCGGCTACCCGGAAGGGTCCGATGTAGCGAGGGGCCAGCCTCATGGAAGGGATCCGGAGCTGGATATTTTTAGTACTGAGCCAAACCCTCGATCCGGGCAAAAATACTGGAGCTGGTCGGCGAGACTTGTCCGCGTAAGCCTTAAACCGGGCGGCGGTGCGGTGGAGTTTCTCCTGAGTGGTGTGCCAAAGCTGGTGAATCTGGTTGGCCGTCAGTTGAGCCGCTGGTGAAGAGGTGGACACAGGCAACGGTAGTGGAGGTCTGGGAACCTTTCCATAAACCAGCTGGAAGGGGGACTGTAGCATGGCGGAGTGTCGATGACGATTGTAACAGAACTCAGCCCACGGAAGAAGAGCCACCCAGTTGTCCTGCTGCTCCCTGACGAAGGCGCGGAGAAACGCTTTCAGGGTTCGATTCGTGCGTTCCACCTGCCCATTGCCTTGGGGGTGGAACGCCGTGGTCAGGTCTAGTTGGATCCCAAACTTTCTGCAGAGCGCCCGCCAGTATTTTGCCGTGAACTGGGGGCCACGGTCCGAGGCGATATGCTGAGGCAAGCCGTGCAGGTGGAAGACGTGGTGGACGAAAAGTTCAGCCAACTCTGGGGCCGTGGGTAACTTGGCAAGGGGCACAAAATGAGCCATTTTCGAAAAGCGGTCAATCGTGACCCATACCACCGTTTTCCCTTGAGACGGGGGCAACTCGACAATGAAGTCCGTGGAGATGTGGGTCCATGGCTCCGCGGGTACAGGGAGTGGCTGAAGGAGCCCCCAGGGGCGACCTGGCAGAGGTTTTTGCTGCGCACATGTGGGACAGGACTGAACGTAGAGGCGAACATCCTCCTTCACCCGTGGCCACCAATAGAACTCCGTTAGTAATTGGAGAGTCCGGGCGACCCCGGGGTGTCCTGCCGTCAATGAATCGTGTGCCCAGGCTAGGACCCGTCTTCGAGCACGCACTGGAACTACCACCCTCCCTGCTGGTGCTACTTCGGTGGCTGTCAGTTGGATCTTGGCCGGATCCAAAATGTATTGAGGAGGGTCGGGGCCGTCCTCAACCTCAGAGACACGTGAAAGGGCGTCTGCCCTAGTATTCTTGGCTGCTGGCCGATATCGAAGAACAAAATCAAACCTGCTAAAGTAGAGGGACCAGCGTGCTTGCCGAGGATTGAGCCTCTGTGCATGGGACAAGTATTCAAGGTTCTTGTGGTCCGTATAAACCACGATTGGATGTTGGGCCCCCTCCAGCCACTGGCGCCATGCTTCAAAGGCCAGCTTGACGGCCAGTAGCTCCTTATCCCCGATGCCGTAGTTCCTCTCGGCAGGCGAAAACTTCCGGGAGAAGTAGGAGCATGGCCGGGTTTTCCCGTCCTTGGAGACCTGGGACAGGACGGCCCCCACGGCTACATTGGAGGCATCCACCTCCACAATGAACGGAAGTAGGGGATCCGGGTGTCGGAGGCAGGTGTCCTGGAGGAAGGCTTCTTTAAGATCCTGGAAGGCCTGTACGGCAGGTGGTGGCCAACTTCGTGCATCTGCACCCTTGCGCGTGAGAGCAGTTAAGGGCGCCACCAAGGAGGAATAACGTGGGATGAAGTGGCGATAAAAGTTAGCGAACCCTAGGAACCGCTGGAGCGCCTTTACTCCCACAGGCTGTGGCCACTTCCGGATGGCAGCGACCTTATCGGGGTCCATACGGAAGCCGGTGGAGGAGACGATGTAACCCAGGAAGGGCAACGACTCCTCCTCGAACTGGCATTTCTCCAGTTTAGCGTATAATTGGTTCTCTCTTAGTCTAAGCAAAACTTGGCGTACGTGTTGCCGATGTTCTTCAAGGTTCCGGGAATAGATTAATACGTCGTCCAGGTAGACGATGACTGAGGTGTATAGAAGATCGCGGAGGACCTCATTCATTAGGTTCTGGAATACCGCTGGAGCGTTGCAGAGACCGAACGGCATGACGAGGTACTCGTAATGACCGTCCCTGGTGTTAAAGGCGGTCTTCCACTCATCGCCAGGTCGGATTCGCACGAGGTTGTACGCCCCTCTAAGGTCCAGCTTGGTGAAAACGCGAGCTCCTTGTAGGCGATCCAGGAGTTCCGGAATCAGAGGCAAAGGGTAGCGGTCTCGTCGGGTAATCTGGTTCAGGGCCCCGGTAATCAATACAGGGCCGAAGAGACCCATCTTTTTTAGCCACAAAGAAGAATCCGGCCCCAGCCGGAGAGTTAGAAGGTCGTATAAAGCCTCGGTCTAGGTTCTCTTTAATGTAGGCGGACATAGCCTTGGTCTCTGGTAAGGATAGAGGGTATACTCTCCCATGAGGGGGCGTGGTATCAGGAAGCAAGTCGATTGCACAATCAAAAGGACGATGCTCAGGGAGCAATTCGGCCTTCTCTTTAGAGAAGACATCCTGAAAGGCCTGGTACTGCGCAGGCACCGTGAGGGGAGTAGCCAGAAATGGGAGAGTCGGAAGCGGGCGAGCAGGAAGGCA